>NC_043711.1:103032577-103059169 GCF_006229205.1 Suricata suricatta | reverse complement strand
GTGGAGGAAGGGCAGAGAGAGAGGACGACACAGGATCCGAAGCAGGCTGCAGGCTCCGAGCTGTCAGCACAGAGCCAGACATGGGGCCTGAACTCACAAACTGCAGGATCATCACCTGAGCTGAAATTGGACACTTAACTGACCACGCAGGCGCCCCAAAGGGGGTCAATTCTCAACACATAACAGTTCTTAACTACACACCTAACATGTCAAACCACACAAGAAAAAACGGAATCATAAGGAGGCATAGATGAACACACAATCATAACAGAGACTCCAACACCCCTCTCGGAAGTGGGCAGATCCAGGAATGGAAAATCAGCAAGGATACAGTTGAACTCCACAGCACCATCGACCAACTGGTGTAAGTGACACCCAGAGACGACTTCACCCAACAAGAGTAGGATATACATTGTTCTCCTGCTCACATGGAACATTCACCAAGACACACTGCATTCTGGGCCATAAAACGCCCCCATCAACAGATATAAAAGAATACAAATCATATAATGCTGCTCTCAGACCACAGTGCAATTAAACCAGTAACCAGTTACGGAAAGGCACCTGGAAACCCCAATACCAATGGGGGTTTAACAACATGCTTCAAAACCACACAGGCACCAAAGAAGAAATCTCAAGAGAAATTTTAAAATATTTTGAACAAAATGAAAATGAAAACCCAACTTATCAAAATTTGTGAGATGCAGTACAAGCAGAGCTTAAAGGAAAATTTATAGCACTGAATGCAGCATGAATTGGAAAAGAAGAAAGATATAAAATCAATAACCTAAATGCCCACCTTAGGAAACTAGAAACAGACAAGCAAATTAAATCCAGAGTAAGCAGGAGGAGAGAGATGAGAATTAGAGCAGAAATCAGGGATGATCCAAACAGCAAATCAACAGAGGAAAATCAATGAAACCAAAAGCTGGTTCTTTGAAAAGGTCAATAAAATTGACCAAGATACCTAAGAAAAAAAGAGAGGCCACAAATTGCTAATATCAGAAATGAAAGAAGGGGCATTTGTAGAGACCCCCTGGACGTCACAAGGAGCAATACCACGGACAACTGCATGACCTCCATGAAATGGAACAATTCCTTCAAAGACAATCTGCTCAAAATCACAAGAACAAATAGATGATCTAAACAGGTTTATATTTATTCTTAATTATTTTGAGAAAGAGAGAGCAAGCAGAGAAGGGGCAGAGAGAGGAGGAGGCGCTATCCTAAGCAGGCTCGATGCTGTCAGTGCAGAGTCTCATGTGCGGCTTGAACTCACAAACCATGAGATCATGACCTGAGCTGAAGTCAAGAGTCAGACACTTAACCAACTGAGCCACCCAGGCGCCCCTGCGCAGGCTTATATTCATTAAAGAAACTGAGTCAATAACTAATAACCTTCCAAACAGAAAGGGCCAGGCTGAGACAGGTTCACTGGTGAATTCTACTTAGCTTTTAAGGAAGATATTACGCCAATTCCCTACAATCTCTTGCAGAGAACAGAGGCAGAGGACAGTAGGCTAACTCATTCTACGAGGCCAGCATTTCCCTAAAACCAAAACCAAAGATTTTATAAGAGAAAAACCACTACGGACCAAGATCTCTCATACACACAGGTGCAAAAATCCTCAACAATATATTAGGAACAATTATTTAAATTGTTAACTATTAAACATGCTAAATTTAAATGAAACATTAGAATTCTAAATTAATCTTAAGTAGCAAATTAGCTGGAACTGGACAGCCCACGCAGAAGAATGAACCTCGATACACACCTCACAACATCCACTAACTGAATCACAGACCTAAATGTAGAACTCCTAAGTATAAAACTCCTGGAGCATAATGTACGAAAACCTAAGCGATCTTGAGGATGACGATGTTTACTCAGATCCACTCCCCAAAGCATGATCCACGGCAGAATTAACGGACAAGCTAGACTCCATTAAAATTTAAAACTGCTACTCTATGAAAGACAATGTCAAGAGGATAAGACAAGCCACAGACTGAGAGAAAACATTTTCAAACATTAATCTGATAAGGGACTGCCATCCAAAATATAAAGAAACCCCTAAACCCAATGGTAAGAAAACAACCCGACTAAGAAATGGGTCCAAACCCTTGCCCCCCCATCAAAGGAGATGTGCAGGTGGCAAGTGGGCATATGGAAAGTCGCTCCACACCATCGGGCATCAGGGAAATGCAAACCAAAACAACGCAACAGCACCGCACACCTCTTAGGATGGCCCAGATCTGGAACCCTGACGCCTCCGGATGCCGGCAAGGACGTGGGGCCGCCGGAGCCCTCATTCGCTGCCTGTGGGAATGCGACGTGGCGCAGGGACTTGGGAACATGTTTTGTCAGGTTCTTACTAATCTAAACGTAGTCTTCCCACATGGGTCCAGCCATCTCACTCTTGGGTGTTCACCCAAAGGAGGTGAAAGCTGGTGTCCACACAAAATAACCGCATATGGCTTCTTAGAGCAGCTTACTTCGTAATTGCCAAAATGTGTAAGGAACCAAGACGTCCTTCAGCAGGTGACTGGGTAGACTGGGCGGCCAGACGATGGAAGATTATTTAGCACTAGACGATGGAAGATTATTTAGCACTGAAAAGATAGGAGCTACCAAGCCGTGAAGAGGCAAGGGGGGAACTTAGATGCACGTCACTAAGTGAAAGCAGCCAGCCTGAAAAGGCTACACATCATATGATTCCAACTCTAGGACACTCTTGAGAGGTTCAACTATGGAGATAATAAACGGATCGGTAGTGCGCAGCAGGGGTGGTGGGGAGGGATGAAAAGGGGAGCACGGGGGATTTTTGGAGAAGTGAAAATTCTCTGAATGACACTATTATGAGAGACACCAGTCACCACACATTTGTCTAAATGCCGAGAGTGAACACTTTGGGTGACGAGGGGTCAGTGTGGGTCTATCTGTTGTAACAAACACACCAGTCTGGGGAGTGAGGCTGGTCACGGGGAGGCTACGCAGGGTGGGGGAGGGGGCGGAGGGGGTGAAACGTGGAAGTCTCTGTAACTTTCTCCTAATTTTCTTGCGACTCTAAAGCTGCTCTTAAAAATTAAATCTTGGGGCACCTGGTGGCTGGGTCGGTTAAGCATCCGACGTCGGTTCAGGTCGTGATCTCGAGGTCTGTGAGTTCAAGCCCCGCATCGGGCTCTGTGCCGACAGCCTGCCAGCACGGAGCCCATTTGGGATCCTCTGTCCCCGCCCCCCTCCAGCTCATGCTCTCTCTCTCAAAAAATAAAAAACATTTAAAATATTAAAAGATTTAAATCTTAAAAATTCATCTTTGCAATCCAGAGAATGCTCCGGTGTCCTGTTTTCACCCAGCACCAGCTGCACACACTTGTGAGCGTCTCATGTGTGCACGCCGCAGCCTGGCAGGAAGCATGAGGCAGAATCACGCAGTCTGTCACGACCTCTCCGTGCTGACCAAGCCACGGACTGTGCCCTGCACGCAAGTCCAGCTGTCAGACTCAGGACAGCAGAGACCGTTTCCACTACAGCTCAACCAAGCGGGACAGTCACCCACTCTTCGAGCTCATTCACGAGGCAGCAACCTGCCTTGGTGGGGTCCCCACCTGCTCGAAGTGAAATTCTAACGTCTGTGCGTGTGATGGCACCTTGTTAGAGAATTCGGGTGGACACATCCGTGGACAGCTCACGGGAGACAGGACAGTGCCTCAAAGGTTCCGTCAACAGCACAGTAAATAGATAAATAACATCGCATTTTTTTGTGATTAACAAGTGACGAATCTACTTCTTGGTGCTTTTCGGCCTCAGCACCACAGAGACCGACAAACAACCTACCAACCTCGGGCGCAGGGCTCGAACCTGAGAGAAGCAAATAACAGATCCTTGCCCTGTTCTCCTATGAAGCAAAGCAAACCACCTTCATGCGTCTTTCCTACCATAATGTTCTCCCTAAAAGTAACATTTCTCGACTTTGTCTAGAACCAAATTAGGATTTTTTACCCTCCGAGTACTTCAGTTGAGAGGTTCATAAGTTTGAGGGAATTATGGACACACATAAGAATGTGTACGAGGAAAGAACCCATTTTCTACACGGGATTTCCAGGCTTCGGAGGCCCGGATTCTGTACCGGAGATGAGCACCCAGAGGCCGAATTTGCAGAAGACCAGGGTCTCCAGATGTTCCTGATGGCTCGCACAGCCCACACCAGGACGTCCTTAGGGTTGAGTAAGAGGCCCGACCAGGAGGCGGGACCACTGGTGCCCGTGGAGGAGGGGACGGCCCTCTCCCTGCTCTTAGGACCAGGCACTGTGTGGACCAGGGCGCCCACTATGTGCTAAGGGACACTGGCTCCGCCCCTCTTACAGACGGTGCTCACACACACGTTTATCACCAATAATCCGACAACTGGTAGATTTGTGGGGAACCAGGTAATAGATAGCTGAGGTAAGAGTGAAAAATTCCACTGCATCTGAGAGATGAAGGCAAGTTCACGATGTTGTCCTCAGAGCCGATGAAGAGGGCATTTGAGGGAATCGATGAGGAAATAGAGGCAGGCAGAGCTGCCCCCCACCCCCACCCCAGGACCGCAGGGGCGGGTCCCGTCTGAGGCAGGTGGTGGCCCTGCCCCAGGGCAGGGCGTGGGGTGACTCAGTAAGGACTGTGTTGTAACTTGAGGAGCTACTGGAAGGGGGGGGAACGGTGACCCCGGAAGATAGATGTCCGCTGTACCCGTGAATCCGACCTTATTTGGAAAAAGAGGCGATTTGTGTTTGTGGCTATAATTAAGGAGGTCAAATCGAGCTCAAGAACAATGACCCAGATCAATGACCCAGATGCGCTCTAAACCCACCGACTAGCTTCCGAGTAAGAAGAGGAGAGGGTGTGTCTGCGGCCATGTCACCTGAACACTCTGTCTTGTCTGAACCTGAACGCTAAGCGGGGTGGGCCCTGGTTAGTACTGGGACGGGAGAGAAGGACAGGACACGGGGCCAAGAGGAGGAAGTGAGGTGGCCACGGAGACGGAGCCTAGGTTGTCTGCTCTCGCCAGCCGTTCTCCGGTGTCTCCCGTGTGACCCCGTCCTGCCGGAGGCTGGCAGGTGTTTAAGGAAGAGGAGCCAGGCCCGGGAAAGGCTCTAGGCTCCTCGGACGTGTCCAGAGCCCTGTGGCCGGAGACTGGCTCCAAAGTCCACCTCTCCCCAGCTTCGCCGACCAGGGTAAGAAAGGCTCCCAAGTAGGCGAGGGGACAGGAAGGGGTGACAGCCAGGGCTGCCGTCTAATCCCGAGCTCCCAGTCCCCCTGGTCATGATGCCCTCTGCCCCCATCCCTTCAGTACCAGCCAGGACCACGGTCAATGCCAGCTCCTTCCCCATTTTCCACCCAAAACCCAAGGAAGAGGCAGCTTGCCGGGCTGGGTCCCTGGTGCCTCCACCCAGAGCTCTGCCCGCGGCAGCGACCTTCATCAGAGACGCTTCCGGGGAGAACAAAACCATTCATGTGAGAACAGTCACCCGTCTTCAGAGGCCTTCAGCACTGACCCCCCTCCAAGTGGTGGTCACTCAACACAGCCTGCAGGGCCCACAGGTGACCCTCCCTCTGCTTCCTGGCCTGGCCTGCACACCCTCTACCTTCCCCAGAGGGGCGGCCACGACACCCTGCCTCCCTGTGCCTGTGTCCCCAGGGTAGGACGGAGCAGTCGCTGTACCGGAGCACGCTGTGAGGACAGACATGAGGCCTTTGAGCCTGCGTTCCCGCACAAGCAGGTGTGGTCACACGGGTGCCATGTCCGGGATGGCCGCTGGGCCCCGTCCCCCTCCACCTCCCTCTTCCACCTCATTTCGCTTCCCTGGTAGCATTTTTCACTGTAGGTTCCCAGCCCTGGATGGCGGAGCTCCGCCTGCACGGCTTTCTGCCACGTGTTCTAAGCAGTGACGTTCTCGAAGTTACTGGTTGAGCCTCTTTTATGTGTTTTCAAAAACACACGAAAATCAATATGCAGTTACCAAAAAGAATACAGGTTCCGTCTGCATCTCCTACGCCCTGCCGCACAGCCCTGCTCGTCCTCGGGGGTGCGTCTCCCTTCCTCGGCCCCCACCCCTCCTCCTCGCAGGGGCAGAAGCGCCGCCGCAAACGGGCCCCGCCGACCCCGCCCTGCAGGGCCTCTCCTCACCAGAGATGATGGAGTCATTCAGCGCCTCTTCGTCCTGATACACCAGCAGGTCATCCTTGAGTTCGGAGTTCACGATCAAGTTCTCCTTGTTCTCCTCCGAGCCCTTGGCCGCCGTCCGCTTGCTCTCGGAGACGCCGTCAAAGCTCCAAGCCTCCTCCCTCTCCTTGGCCCGCTCCACGCTGGACGTTCTCGACAGGCGGACGTCCACCCGCTTCTTCGGGGACGCTTTGCCATCCCGTCCTTGAAAACTGAAGCGGAAGAGTGTGGTTATACGCTGCCCGCCCCACCCAGGGGCCCTGCAGCACCGACCTGGGGCTTCTGCCAACACTGCAAATTCCCCAAGTACACGCAGCTTCCCGCTTCTGAGCTGAATCACAGGATGCGCAGCCCCAGAGGGCACACCCGCCTCGCGTCCATGCCCGTGGCGGGCCTGCGATAAAGTCTGCCACGCTGAGTGCCCTCGGAGCCAGGACTTCCCGAGAACGGACATGTGCGGTGTTTCCGCCAAGCCACACGCGTGTCCCATTGCCTATCTGCTTTGCCTTCCGTTTGCCTCTCCTTCACAGCCTGCAGATGCAGGAGATGAAAAATAAGTGTGCAAGCTTCAGGAACAGACTTACGTGTACTACTGCCGAATGGAAACGCAAAGTCTGCAGAGGCTGGACAGCTACCTTTCTGCCACGGTGCTCCCACCCTAACTGGGATCCTCCCGGGGAAAATCAGGGGCTTTGTGGCCAGGCTCCCCCGGCGTCCACTCCCTGAACGTCCTCTCCCAGAATGTGGTAGCCAAGACTGGAGCCCGTGGCAAAGTGAAAAGGCAGTGCTCTTGTCTCAAACTTAAGAATTTCAAGACAGTGAGAGCCGTGCATGGAGCCCGGTCCAGGCGCACGACACGAGGCTGGCCTGGCTGGAGATCCAGGTACACGGGTCTCCTGACCAGCGCGGCTCACCTGTCCTGGCGATGCTTGGTGGCCAGCGCCCTGTGCAGCTCCTCAATGACGCGGCTGGGAGGCAGTGGCCGGTGGACAGTGGCGAGGTGTGGAGACCCCGTGGGCGTGGAGAGCTGTCCTCGGAGGGGAGGGTCAGTGCTCTTCCCGCCAGAGGCTTGGAAGAGTGCAGGCTGGCCTGGAGCACAAGAGGGACCAAGAGGAATGAAGACTCTGGGAGCAGGGAGGAAGGACTCGGCAGAAAGACATGAGCCCAAGAGCGGAGGGTGCTGCCCCCCAATCCCCAGCAGGGGACCCTGACATCCTGTTCCAGAAGCTGTGCCTGGTCCCCTGTCCCCAGAGCCAGATCCAGGGCTCACCTCTGTCCAGTTCCATCCACGGGACCCCCTGGCCCCAAGCCTGGGAGGGAGCTACAGACATCGGTGCCGATGCACCCCCTGCAAGGTCTCAGGCACAGAAAGCCTGACGCCCCTTTCCTCCCACTTGGAATGAATTACCTCATCGGGTCTGCCCTTCCCACCTGTCTTTGTGACTCTGGGCAGGGCCTGTGTCTCCCTTTATTCCCGCTGCATCCTCAGGCCTGTCACTCTACACGTGTGCAGAGGACATTCATTTATATGAAATGGTTTTGAAGATTCAGAACAGACTTGCTCAAGCCCAACCAGAGAAGGTGAGGCTTCTCTCTCTCCTAACAGATACTTCCGGGATGTGCACCCCAAGTCCCAGAGGGCGGCAGGGGCCAGGAGCAGCAGAAGGTGTGGGTTTGGTCAAGACACAAGTCTGGCCTCCAGCTGTAAGACTCCCCCCCCCGCAAGGGCAAGTCCCCTAAAGTCTCGAAGGCTCAGCCTTCTTATCTGTAAAATGGGCCAACAGCTCCCTGGTGAAACCCACAGGAGCCCGGCAGCTGGATTGGTGCCTGGCACCTGTTACGCGTTTATACACAGACTCGTGCCCAGATAGACTGGGGCGGGCTCCAGCTAGACAGACACAAGCCTCCTTTTCGGCCTCAGCAGGAAGACAGCGAGTGAGACAGAGACACAGAGAGACCCACACACACACACAGATCTCTAAACCACTCCGTAAAAAACAAAGCCGTTCCAGTGCAATCCTAGAACGTGGACAGCGTCAATAAAAGGAAGACCAGAAGGAAAGCTTGGGGTCACTGAGACACGTCCCTTAGCTGTGTTTACAAACACTGTCATCGTGGACGGGGCCAGGTACACACACAGCCCAGGCCTTGCCCTCGATGGGCCTCTAGGCTGCCAGGCGGAACCAAGAGAGGAAGGGCAGACAGAAAGCCAACTGGAAAATTGCAGGGAGAGCCGGCAGGTGGGCTGAGCAGAGCAGGGGAGCAGGTGGGCGGGGCCGCGGAGGTCAGGCGAGGCTTCTCAGCGGAGGGACCATCTGAGCCAATGTCCAAGGGTGAGACGGTGCCAGCCACGCACCATGTGGCCGGATGTGGGCAGAGCAGGGTGGGGGCGCCACCCGAGTGTGGCCCCCAGGCCCACCCCCAATTCTCTACACTCTGCCGGCTCACCCCCCGCCGGTAGTGCTCAGATGCCTGGAGTCCTCACCCCACACCTGCTGGGAAGGCATCACCGGTCCTGCTGTACAGATGGGGAAACTGAGGGACGCGGCTGGCCTGCGCTCACTCAGCTCGGAGCCTAGCAGGCTGGCCACACGCTGTCAATCACGGGTACACGGAACGAGGGCCCCCACTTGCTGCTCTGCAGAGCACTGCGCCTCGTCCGGCTGCCCAGGGCACCTCTTAGCACTCCCCTTTCTCAGATGAGAAACGGAGGCTCAGAAGCCACCCCCAGATTGTGCCTCCAGAGCACGACAGGGGCTGGGATTGGAACTTGGTGGCAGGATCCCGAGTGTGGTTGGCAGAGGCTGCGGGAGCCCCTTTATGGGGCTGCTGTGACCCGGGGGCGGGTGGGAGGGGGCAGATATGAAGGCTTTTCAAGAAAAGCCAGAAATTGGGATTACAGGTGAAAGGACATGTTTTTCACATATTAACATTTAGTGCTTAAATAGATTTTAATGTTTAAGCTATTGGCAACCTGTTAATAAAAACCTGAACACCACGCAGACCCAGCAAAGCAAGCCTGTGAGTGGGGCTGGGTTGGGGGGAGGGGAAGACAATTGCCTGACCTCTGCGGGGGGGGGCAGGGGGGTGCAGAAACCTGTCACATGCACACTTTCCCCCGGGTCCCGGGTAAGCACAGGCCAGGGGCCTTTCTCCTCCTCTGCTGCCACCTAGTGCCCATGCACTGAAGCAAACATTTCCCCCAAAAGAGAAGGAAAAAGGGAGAACAAAAAAGAAAAGGGAGTCACCAAAATGCGGTCTCAGTTGTTACAAGGAGACAGGCTGAAACCCCCCTCCCGGGCCCTCCGGCTCCTGACCCAGTTCCCTGGATTAATCCCCCGGATGTTCCAGAGTTCCTCCAAAGGGAGGGGAGGGTCCCGGAGCACCAGGCCCTGGAAATCCAGATTTCCAGCTGTGGGAACAAGCAGAGGAAACGTCATGCGGCCCGAGGTCTGCTCTCTCCCCAGCACCACGGAGACAGGACGTGGTGGGGCGACTGAGTTTTCAAGGGTCCAGAACCAATTATACACGCACCAGAAGAAAACATGGTGGGCGGTGCCTCATAGACGGACTTCCAAGCGTTTCAGGTCTCCACAGATGGAAAAGAAAATTCTCACAAGACAGCAACAAGATGCAACAGCGTGATTCTGCCTCAAAGCTTTGACTCTTATCTGTGTGGCCACATCCCGGGAAGACCACAGGCTCAGACTCACGCCAGGGAGGCAGGAACGGGCAGGCGGGGCTCAGGTCATCCATTTGCTTCCTCACAGTCTCAGCTGCATGCACTCGCTAAGCGCCTGCTGCATGCCAGCACTGGGCTTTGGTGGTGTCCTGGGTTGTTGCCACAGAACCTCACAAACTGGGTGGCTGACAACAGGACTTCATTCTCTCACAGTCCAGGAGGCCACAAGTCTGGACTCAAGGCGTCAGCACTGGATCCTGAGGGCTGAAAGACGCCAGGCAGCCCCCAGCTCTGCCAGCATCGCTGGGTGTGCAAACGGCTGCTTCAATCTCTGTCTTCGTCTCCACATCATCTCATGTGTCCTTTTGTGTCTCTTATAAGGATACGCTCATTGGATTTAGGGCCCCTCCCATGCCAGGATGATTTCACCTTGACCCTGATCTAATTACATCAGTGCAGACCCTCTTCCAAAGACCACAGCTCTGAGCTTCCGGGTGGGTGTGGATTTTAAGGGGCAGCATTCAGACCACTGTGCAAGGTGAGTACGTGGTAAGTGCCCCACGGCAAGGTGGCCCTGAAGGAGGGACAGAGACACACAGGCCCTGACCAGGGGAGGCTCGGGGAGGCAGGAGGAGCGGTATGGGGGTCACCAGCCTCAGGCCCAGAACTGGGTTCAAGTCTCCATTAGCTGTGAGACCTGGGAGACGTTGATGGAGTCCCAAGCCTCCGTGTCCTCAAGGTGCTGGCCTGGCAGTGGGAATGGGCGGTGCATCCCTGGGCCTCCTTGTGGCCCCACAAGCAGGAAGGAGCAGACTGTGAGTGGTGGTCAGGGGCTCCCAGCAGGTCTGTCCCGGTCCACTGTCCACGTCCGCTTCATGCCCGCTGCCCTCGGCAAGGATTTCCTTTTCAAAATAGTCACCTCACACCGAAGGGTCTGCTTTTTCCCCTGAGACCAGCAGTGTCTCCTGTTTTCAGCAGTGACCGGACAAGAAATACCCAGACTCTGAAAGTAAAGGTCTCAGCTTCCTGGGATTATCCAGCCAGTGCGGCCAAAGCTGGAGGAGCAGATGCCTTTTGGGGCCTCTGGCCAGCCATGCTCCCGTCTCTGATCGCCACCCTACGGTCCAGTGCTTATCCCTGTCTCTGCCTTTCAGGATAGAGCTCACGGGAAAGAGGTCATAGCAGAGGCCATGAGAGAGACTGAGCCATCAGGGAGAAGTAGGGACAGAGTAGGAAAGGATGGGGAGGAAGGGGAAGGGAGTAGGGGGAGAGAATATGAGATAGACACCTGAACATCCCAAGTCCCCATCCTGGGGGATGGCGACACCTTTTGCACTCAGGTTCTGGAAGATTCCTTTGCTGCTAACAGACTGCCTCACTGGCTTGAGGGAGCCCAGTGGTCTGCCCGTGACAGCCGCAGCTCATTGCTAAGAGCAGCCAGCCCTCCTGCCTCCAGCTCTGCTCGCCCAGAGCCCAGATTGCAAAAGCAAAGGCTGAGAACCATCCCGAAGCAGGCGCCCCTCACGACTGGTCGGAGGCAGGGATGTGTGAATGGAGGGAGAGAGAGATGCATGCGGACCCACCTGTGACATTTTTTGTAGGTTTGCAGCCTGCCTTGGGCGGTGGGGTGGGCAAGAGCGGGGGGCTGGGGAGCTGACCCACGGATCTCTCCAGGGCTCCGGGAGGGCTGTCCAGGGAGTCAGACCCAGCTAAGGCTTGAGGAGGCTCGTCCGTGGCGGGCGGGAGGCTGCCGGCGGCGTCCGCTTCTTCGCCTCTGGACGCTGACGGCATCTTGGCTGGTTCAAAGGTAAAACAGAGAGGTCAGAAGCCATGCTTCCTCTGGTGGGGGTGGACGTGAGCGAGGACAGGAAGGCAGCTCGGGCAGGGTGGGACCATTGGCAGGAGCAGGCACAGAGGGGCTGTTCCCCACACAGACCTGAGTTCCTGTGAGTTTAGAAGTCAATAGAACTATGGCAGGACAGGGGTGAGGGAAGAGTTCAAGAGCATGAGTAATTCTGTTCCTTTTCTCAGCCAACAGTTGGGGCCTGCGTTCTTGTTCCCACCTGACCTGGGGGTGGCCACAATCAGAAGCTCTGAATGAGACACACCTGGCTCCAGCGGCCTCCGCACTGTGATCCAGGTAAGTTACCCACACTCCAGTGCCCCCATTTACCCACCTGTGAGATCTGACGAACACCCAGAGCCCCTCCCAGGCTTGCCGCAAGGTTTAAACAGGAGGAAACAATGACGTGTGTGTCTGGCACCTGCAGAACTTCAAAGCAGCCACTGACTTTACAGTCTGGTTTAGCACCACTGGCCCCTGGCATGTAGCTCCAAGGAGTGGTTAGCAGGTGGGAAGTCCAAGCAGCACCCCTGTCCCCTCTCCTTCCTGCTGCCCCCTGAGCACCACCCTGACGCCCGTCCACCCCGCCTCCGTTTTCTCCCCATCCAGGAAGCCTTTTCACCTCTGCCTTCATCCAGCTCAAGTCCCACTGACCAGCAGCCACCACCCATCCCACCCCCACCACGTCCTCTGCCTCACTTTCATTTAGCTCCTTGGTGAGGCCTCTGCCCTCCACTTCCCACCCCGCCTGGCGCTGCAGGAGACAGACGGTGACACAGAAGCCCCGTGATGGCCACCTCAGGACGGCCACTGTCAGGGCCCCCAGCTCTGCCTCCAACCTGCCTCCAGTTTCTCACCTCCCTGCTCCCACGTGGCCTCACCTCCAGGGGAAACTGAGGCCGTCAGGGGTGGGGGTGCTGCTGTTAGCTGCCTGACCCCAGCACAACCCCATCTTCCTTCCTCCCTGATACCAGAGAGGTGGGTCCCCATGCGGGGACCAGAGAGGTGGGCCCCCATCCCCACGTGGGGACCCCAGCACACCCTGCCCTCTCAGAGCACGCCCCAGGTACCCAGCCTGGTGCAAGATGCCTGCTGGCATGGCTGCGGCTCATGTTTTACAACCCGCCGAGGAGGAAGATACAAACACCCCCGGGAACAGCCTGGCAGAGCTGCGCCCAGAGTCCCCACCCAGGGCTCCTCCATCCTCAGGAAAGGTTCCGGAGGCCCTAAGCGGCCAGGCGCTGTCTGTGGTGCTGAAAACACAGTGCTGGCCTGAATCCTGCCCTTTGAGAATTTCCACGGAAATTCTAGAAGCAGACGATGTGCATCCCATGGATCCTAGGTTGTTACCATTTCTGTTCTCTCATTGTCTGTGGCTGAATCCGTGGCCGTGACACTCTTGCGGCACAAGCCTGGGCCCTGCCATGTGCAAACGTGGACAAGACAGTTTCTCCCTCTGAGTCCCAGGGGTCTGGACAAGGTGGGCAGCATATGACCTGGACTCACAGGTTCCCGTAGCTGGGCTGCCAGGGGAAGGGTTAATAGGAAGACCAGGGAGTCCAGGTCAGGGTCCCCACGCCTACGTTGGCTGGGACAGGGCCACTTGATCTGTCTCAGCTGTCCTCAGAATCTCTCCATCATGTTCCTCTTTGGCTTCAGGCACCTGTTCCCCAGGTCCCTCCTGTCACACTGGCCACACATGCTCAGCCGCCTGCAGGCTCCACCGGGGGTGCCCAGGAAGACCCAGCCCTCAGTCCAGGACCCATTATTCAGTCCACAGCTCCAATTCTCTCATCTAATTTCCCATCTAGTCCTCCGGCTTCAGAATCCGTCCCTTCTTTCTGTCGACCCCTGACCTTCCCTCCTAGCTCCAGACTCATACATTATCACCCACTGTGACATCTCCATCTGGAGGTCAGAAAGGCAAAACAAAACATTCTCAAACCCATCTCATGATTTCCCAAGGGTAAGCCCTCCCCAGCTTTCCCCTTCCTTCAGATGCATTCACCTCTCAACCCATCTTACAAAGGTCCTTGAACAATTATGGGGTTTGGGCACCTTCCTAGGAGCCACAGACATGGCACTCAACCAGACAGATCCCCGCCCTCACCCAGGCTTCCTACACAGCTCATGGGCTGTGAGCTAGACTGGACACCCACTACCTTGCCCCCCATATGTAATCCACAGGTAAACCCTGTGTGCTTTTCTTCCAAAATATTTCTCAGCAACATCCACTTGTCCTCCCTATAAAAGCTTCCCTATCTCTACTTAAACCTCAGCAATGGCCTCCAGGCTCCTTCCTGTCCTGCCCCAAATCCACTCTCTGAATCAGGGGTTTTGTAAACTTTGTCTACAAAGGGTTCTGCAGCTCAGAGTATCCGTTGGTGCAGCAACCTCTAGAGGGCTGGCAATTCAAACAGGAAAACTTCCCTGCCGGTGCCTGAAGTGGATGCACGCATGCCCAGTGCTGCCCAGTACGAGTGTCTGAGACACTGGAAACATTTCCTCCCTGTCCATTTCAGTCACCAGCCAGGGGTGGCCAATGAGCAACTGACAAGTGGCCAGTGTGACTGGGAAGCGGGATTTTTTTATTTCATTTACTGTTCATTAATTGAAATAGCCATGAAGCTAATTGGTAACACTGGTGAGGACCGCTCTGGACTCCTGGGCGTCAGTGGTCCCAGCTCATACCCCCTCCACCGGAGGTTGCAGGGCAAGCTTCTGCCGGCTGCATAGAGGTCCCCCCTCCCCACCAGCCCAAGGTGGAATGTGGGTCCCCCACCTCTGTTCTGAGAGCCCTAGGACTCAACACACCAGCGGGTCTCACCAAAATCCCCTCCAGCATCTTCCCACAAAACTCATCCATGCCCGTCACATACTGACCTCTATGTCCCTGACCTGTATGGGGCTCCAACAGGCTGAGCAAGGGAGGCTCTAAGATCTTGTAGCCTAGATCTTCCTCTGAAGGTCCCATGAGTGTGCAGCTACCATTACAGTTTGGAATCTTATTGAAATTAAAACATGAACATCCATTAAAGTCTTAATGCTAGGTCAGAAAAAAAGATGGAGAAGGCAATGTCAGTTTCCCATGTTTCCCCATGTTTGAGATCCTTGCTTGGGGACTGTTCCTGGGCTCCCCTGGCCAGCAGAGGTCACTTCTCACCAACTGAACTCCCAGCCAAGCCCCCCATGTCACTGCAGAAACCACAGCGCTGGGCATAGCTGAGGAACAGACACAACTGAAACTCAACCACAGAGTCCTTTTTTCCATGCACAGGGACAGAGAGTAAATTTTTTAGGCTTTGCAGGACAAGTGGCAAACTCTAGAATATTATGTAGGTGCTTATGTAACAAGAGAAAAAGTTCTTTGCCCTTTGGGCTTGGAAACTGCCCAGGTGGTGGGCATGCTTTGAGCCCAGTTACCACCCCCTGGAGACCTTCCAAGACCAAGAGTGACCAGTGAGACAGGAGGGTCCTGGTGGGGCTGGGGGGCAGCTGCTGTGTGCAGTTTCATGGGACCCGAAACACCCGGCATGTCTCCGCTGGACCAGCTGGCCAAGGGCAAGGCAGCCGGCTGAGTCCCAGGGGCAGGACTAGCCTGGGCTCTGAGCAGCGCCGAAGCGCCCCTAGCAGTCAGGGAGGGGTGGACTCGGCTTGGCGTCTGAGTTTCCGGCGCCAGCACACGAGCATGCCACACAGACAGGGGGGCAGCTGGGTCCCACCCTTGCAGCCTGCCCCTCACCATCCCTCCTTCCTTCACAAACAGCCCACATTCCAGAGCATTCCAGAAGCACCTCTAGTTTGGATTGTAGAGTATTATGGGTTTGTTTTTTAAGTTTATTTTGAGAGACAGAGAGCACACGCAGAGGAAGGACAGAGAGAGAGAGTCCCAAGCAGGCTCTACGCCACCAGCAGAGTCCGATGTGGGGCTCAAACGCACAAACTGTGAGATCATGACCTGAGCCAAAATCAAGAGTCGGAGGCTTAACCGATGGAGCCACCCAGGCGCCCTGTCGAGTATCATGGCTAAAAGCACATCCGGGGATCAAACCCCAGCTTGACACTCATGGGCTCCGCGGCCTGAGATAGGCAGCAGTCTCTCCGGGCCTCTGCCTTCTCGTCTGAACAAATGGGGCTGTGAAGAAAACAGCGAGGGGCGCCCAGGGGGCCCAGTCGGTTGAGCATCCGGCTTCGGCTCGGGTCATGATCTCGTAGTTCTTGGGTTCGAGCCCCGTGTCGGGCCGTGCTGACAGCTCAGAGCCTGGAGCCTGCTTCAGATTCTGTGTCTCCCTCTCTCTCTGACCCTCCCCTGCTCACGCTGTCTCTGTCTCTCAAAAAACTTAAAAAAAAAAAAAAAAAGGGAGCGCCTGGGTGGCTCAGTCGGTTAAACCTCCGGCTTCGGCTCAGGTCAGATCTCACATTTGTGGGTTCGAGCCCCGCGTCAGGCTCTGTGCTGACAGCTCGGAGCCTGGAGCCTGCTTCCGGTTCTGTGTCTCCCTCTCTCTGCCCCTCCCCTGCTCATGCTGTCTCTCTTTCAAAAATAAATAAAACATTAAAAAAATTAAAACAAGAAAAAGAAAACACAGTAAACATAGTACAGGTTTACTGAGTGCCACTTTCATTTTTAATTCATGTGTTCTTGAGTAAGTCAGAGCAGGAGCACTGGACAGCCACCTGTCCCAAGTAAAGGTAAAACAGATCCTTCTGGGCTTCTTAGGGAATGCTAGGCCACTGGTATAGCACTACACCGTCCAAATGAAACCAGGAAAAACAAAATCACCCCAAATACAAGGGTCCAAAGTCAACCCAAATCACCAAACTCAAACTGAGGGTCAAAAAAACACAAACACACACACAAAAAACCCAGAAACAACAATGGCCAGGATCTTTGACAGCATCCTTTTCCTAAGAGCCCCGTGGCACTGGGACCCCCACCGCCCCCTCCACACACACAGCGGCAGGGCACAGGGAAGCAGCAGCCCCCCCTCAGGTGTTGCCACCTCACCAACGAGTGACATCCCTGCAGCCGGGAGCTTCTCGTCACAGGTGGACACGGCCCCTCCCTCGCCCCATCCCCCAGCCCCATTCGCAGGAAGTCTGCTTTCCGAGAGAAAGCAGCTAACCTGCCAGGACACAGTGACCAGCACGCACGTCCCCAGGGGGTCCCATTCTGGGCCCCTGGACATTTCCATGAACTTCTGGGGTCAAGAAGAGACCCGGGTGCAGGCTCGAGCGCTCCCCAGACGTCATGGCCGTCCAGAATCCAGCTTCCTCTGTCACTGATCGCAGCCCAGAGGGTCGGGCCCACACGCACGGGTCTCCCGCGGTGTGGAGGGGCGGGGCGCGGGGACAAGCCTAAGAGCTGAGCAGAGTCTGATGTCAGCCGGCCTCCCCCAGCGCTGCACCAGGCCCTGCAGACCCGGGCCCCATCGTGCTCCCCCTCCCCCCGGACACTCACGCCTTAACTACCGCAGCCCCACCCCCGCGGACGCTGGAAACCACGCCGAGAGCCGAACCCAGAGGGCAGTGGGTTTCTTCCTCTGCACACGCCTCTGATAACGTGCGATTCACAGAGTGGGCGCAGGAAGAGATTAGCAAGGAGTCGTTAAGGCCCAACAGGTGTAAGAACACGCCGTCATCTGTAATAAACGTTACGTGGTCTCCAGCTCTCTCGTTTGCCCTCTCTCTCAGGACGCCTCCTTGTGCTGCACTTGTGATGGGACCTGATAAAACCCACGGGGGGAGCTGAAACAAAGGAAGGGTGAGGGCCCGGGACGACGACGTGTCGGGAGGAGGGGCATCTGCGTCCAGACGGCAGCGGACGCTGGGGACTGAAACCGCAGAGAGCGAGGCCGCGGACAGGGGAGACCGCCACCTCCACCTGACGATAACGTGCCCGGGGCGGGTCAGCCCCTTGGCAGCACAGGGCGGGCTCCGGGGACCCGGCTCTTCGCCTGCACACAAGGGGCCGGGCAGGAGCGGACAGGCGGCCCCTCCAAGGAGGCGGCCCCTTGGCAGCCCCCGGGGGCTGTGGCTGCATGGGAACAGAGGCCCAGGGGACCCCAACGTTGAAGGTTTTCGTGAAAGCTCTGAATTTTTCAGTGCTGACTTGCAGTGACTTCAGCAGAGGGTCTCAGCTCTGCTAGACTGTAATCCGCCCCTCGCTGCAGGGCTGGGCTCAAGGCCAGGGCTCTCCACGCAGACCTGCGCTGCTGGTGCAGGACTCCAGGTCCCTGGTGGCAGCGCCCCCTCAAAGGCAAAGCCAGGAGGACCCACCACCCCAAACCCACGAGCTGAACGAGGCAGGGCCGCTGGGACGCCCGTGGGCAGCCGGACCCTGTGTTGAGGCCACACTCCCCAGAAGTTGCTTTTCTGTGATGACAAACACAACTGTGGCCAGGAGCAAACGCTTCCCCGAGCGCTCAGGGTGCATCTGGGCTGAATAGGGGACTCCTGCGGGTCATCTGGATGCAGCAACCCTGCGATGTGGTGCGGCATTGTCCTCACTGATAGTTGAGGACACAGGCTCAGAGAGGTTGAGTGACTTATTCACAGTCACACAGCTCAGCGAGGAGGTGAGGCCCGTCTCAGATCCAGGTTGGCCTGGCAATCACGTGGCTCTGAATTCCCTAATTCTGTATCCCTGGGTGAGCTAGAGACCTTGGGTATCTCCATTTCATCCTGAGGGAAAAGGCAACGGAAGCGCTAAAATCCTAGCGGCATTTCAGCTAAAACAAGCTAACGTATGTGCTCAGAACAGCATTGGGCACACACCCAGTGTCCTTTAGAGAGTCTGGACTTCCCCCTGTGTGCCTATACTTTGGTTTGCTGTGTTTTCTTTTACGTGAACTCACACTTTTCGTTTCAGCTGGTTTATTAGAAGAAAACTGCTATCACCACCCTGGGTGAGAAACCGCTCCACCTGTGCTGATGAAAATAAACCTCGCTGTTAACATGGTCTCTAGTTACTTGCCAGGTGCCACCTCTGGAAACTCCTCTTCTGGGGAACACAGGACCCACCCCAGGGGCACAGGACCCACCCCAGCGAGCCAGGACCCAACTTGGGGGACCCAGGACCCACGCCAGGGGCAGGAACAAGGAGTCCAGCCGAGGGGCGAGGCTGCATCTCGGGGGCCCCACACTGTGCAGGGACAGTGGTCTCACTCCCCAGGCCTGGCCCGCCCTGCAGCCCGGAGCTCCTCCCACAGTGCAAACCCCCTCTGGCTGAACCTCCACCCCTGCCCCCCCAGGGCTCCCCAGCCCCTCACTCTCCCTCGAACCCTGGCTCTGGCCACATGTGCAGACCTTCAGCTCTGCAGAAGTCCCCTGGTCTGTCCTGCTCCGTGGCCGACCACAGCCCCAGACTCCAGCCCGGGGGCTGCTTTTATACGTAAGGTTTGCTGGTGCCCGGCGCAGGGGTGCTTCTGCGGCTGCTGCGGGCTGCTCAGAGGCAGCGAGTGGTTTCACCAGGAACCTTCTGGCTCCACAAAGGCAACCGCAGTTAACTGGCCCCGTGCAGAGAAAGTTTGTGGACCCTGTTCTCTGTCTTTGCAAATGTCCTTCCCCATCCAGGATGCTCTTTTCCTTGCGCTGTCCCTGACCAACGCCTGTCCATCGCGAGGCTGCCCTGGCCCCCAGACTCCTTCCCCCACCGTTCTGGCAGACGAGACCCACGTACGTTCGCCGTTAGGACCAGACAGCTCATCCCATCCAGGAGCAAGTCCTTAACACGAATCTGTGGCCCCAACAAACCGACTGTGCTCCCAGGAATCCATCCCCAGAAAAAGAATGTAGAGAAAGCAAGTGCCCAAGGTTAGCAGGGTCCTCAACCGAGCAGGCAGAGCTGAGCGGCAGAAAGAACCTGCCAAGGAGAAGGGCCAGGCACCCGTAGGGGGCTGGGTGCAGCAACCTCGCACTGGGGAGACCCAGAGGCCTAGGCCAGGGCTCAGGTGGGGTCAGGCCAACCACGGCTTTGATGGAAGTCTGAGGTCTGAGGCCTGGGGCCACGGGGACACAGGCCTCTGCTGGGAGGGTCTCTGCAGGAGAGGCAGGGCTGTCCAAGGGCCACAGCCCTGCAGACCCCAAACGCCTATCACATCTTCAAGCTGGGGTACAACTGGGAGGCACGGCCACCCCCGGGAGGGCAGGCACGCCTCTTAGCAGGTGCCTGCCAACGTGGACCGGGGCGGCAACGGGAAGCCTAGGCGTGAGCCTGGTTTGGCAGCAGAGAACAGAGGCCCTCCTGGCTCCAAACCCACAGCAGCCGCGTCCACACGGCCTGGATTTCCCACCTGCCACGCTTGTAGAGACGGTTCAGCTCCCAACCCCCACACGGCACCGCACGTATTTACAGCCTGTAATTTTGGGAGGGGAGAAGCTCCTGGCCTGACGGCGAACTCCCTGAATATTCCGGTAAAAACGCTGACGGGTCGGAAGAGGGGGCAGACGCTTCCAGGCACCACGGCTCCTCGGTGGGCCTGTGTTTGCCTTCCTCTCCGGCTTCCCTTCCTCCCTGCCCGTCCACGGCGGCACCTGTCTGGTCAATGAAAACCGCCCCCACCGCGGCCCCCGCCGTTGTTGACCCCAAGACAGTAGGGCGGGATGGGGTGATTCAAACACCAACTGAGAACGTGTTTCCCACGTAACAGAGGCGGGAAGGGAGGCTTCGAGCACGCCCCTCGGTGAGGCGGTGAGGAGGGCCCTGCGCACACGGAACACGGCATCGGGCACCCGCACCGCCGTGGGCGGGCACTGGGCTCACTCTCTGTGGGGGACACAGCCACCCACTGAGGATGTGGGCCACCAGGAAGCTCCCTCCACCCCATCCCGCCCTACTGTCTTGGGGTCAACAAAGACGCTCCCTTGGAGAGAATTTTCCTGCTCAGAAGTTCCCAAAGGCACGTAAAGATGTCCTAGGGCTCGGGAAGGGACAGCAGAGAAAAACACTCCGGCGAGTTTACACCCAACCAGGCGGCAGAGTATGGGAGGGCCTGGAGCCGGAGCACGGCCGTGCCTCCAAGGACAGGACTGTCCCAGGGCTGCCGCCCAGGCCGGAGCCAGGGACCTCAGGGCCCACCCGGGCCGACGGCCAGCTTGGCAGCCATGCAGGCCTACATGCTTACAGCCGGTACCTGCATCGTCAGAAGGGGGGTCCGAGGGCAGCGGCGCGTCCAGGGAAGACGGGGCTGTCCCGGCGGCCGGCGGGCTCCCTGGCTGGGCTTCTTCGGACACCAGCATCTCCTGCTTGGGGGTGGACGGCTCGCTCTGTGCAGCTCGGGGGCCCCCGTCAGGACTGCACGCTTTGTTCTCAGCATCTGTAAGGAAACGCGGCTGTCAGTGGAGCCTATGCGTGTTCATCACCGCGCGAGGTGCCTTCCTGGGAGAGGCGGCATCCGGGCCGACGGCAGGGCCCCTACTGCGCTTCCCCACCTGCCCCCCGGAGGCCCTCTCCACATCCGGGCTCTGTCCCACGGGGAGCTCAGGGAAGCCTCCCTCCACCCGCATCCGCACCCCCGTGGGGCCCCTCCCCTGCTCCCACGCTGGCCTCCGCCCCGCAGCGAGCTCCTGGGGGCCTCGGCAGGTTTGATGCAGCGGTGCTTTCAAAACTGCTGGTGCGCTCCTGCAGCCAAGCCACTGCCAGGCCACACGGGGCAGCGGGCCAGGCCGAGTGGCAGACAGCGCACCCTGAGCAGAGGCCGGCCCAGACAGGACCACAGGCCCGGGCTGCCGTATGCCCTGATGTGCCGTAGGTGTCTACCACAGGACATTGTCACGGCTACTGGTAACCAATCCGTGTCCCCACCGGCCATTGCCCTATCGGGTCCCTGGTACGCAAACCTTCTCAGTCCCCCACAGCCCATCTGGGACTGGACCCACCCAGGGAGGTGGGAACAAACAAGTCGGGCCTCGTCCGTGGGCAGCTCACACTCCGAGACACTGTAGGCCCAGCACTGAGGGGGCACAGCAGGGGTCCCTACATCCAGACAGGTGGCCTTCTCAGAAAAATAACCCCAGGCTTGGGGCACCTGGACAGCTCAGTCAGTTAAGCATCTGACTCTTGATTTCAGCTCAGGTCACGATCTTGCAGTTCATGGGTTCAAGCCCCACATCGGACTCCGTGCTGATGGTGCTGAGCCTGCTTGGGATTCTCTCTTTCCCTCTCTGTGCCACTCTCCCACTCATTTTTTTTCTCTCTCAAAATAAATACACTTAAAATTTTTATTTGAAAAAATGACCCCAGGCCCCCCGTAGGGCTGGAAAACGGATCCAGCGTCTCCCCTTGGGTGGGGCTGGGCTGCTGGACGTGGAGGCGCTGGCCTTTGAAAACGAGGGGCTTCGTGCCCAGGTGTGTGACTGGTCCAGTCGCGTGGCCACCAGAGGGCAGGCCCAGGCTGGGGCACAGCCAGCTGATCACCGCACCCCCTCTGAGACGCAGCCCGTAGCCGGACGCAATGAACATCTGCACGGCCCCTCAGGTGTCACAGCTAGTTCAGGGAGGTCACCAGCGAGCAGAGCAACAGCGTGACCAGTAAATGTCCCTCCGTTGGGAGACCACATGGTAGAGACGCCAGCCTGGCTCGGGACACCTGCCGCCATCACCGTGGGGCGTGGGGTGCAAGGCTGATCCCAGGGTCAGGCTCCTTCGGCCTCGGCCACTCTCACTCCCCACCTGCTGCCCTTGTGTCCTCCACCAACGTCCCTGTCACCCCCAAAGTACCCCGGCTGGACAAGAGGCAGAAGGCCAGCCTACCCCTGCTCCCCATCCCACAGCAGACGTCTCTGGGCATCAGCTCCCTCGCCTCTGAGACGGGACAGCATCGCTATCCGGTTCGTGCCATCGCCTGGGATTGAATCCGTCCATCGACACAATGCGCCTGGCAAGGAGGAGACACTTCACGTGCGCTCGCGAGCACCGTTCCTGCCGCTGATGAGGTCTGACGGGGAAGGCTGAAGGCCGGGGCCCTCGTGCCCACGTGGCCACGAGGGCCACAGGCACGTCAGCAGGCCCCTCGCTAGACCCAGGACTTGGGCCTGGCACACGCACGTGACCCCAAAGGGACAGTCGAAGCCTCTGCCCATCGGGTCCCCCAGCTGCACAGCCCTCTCCCCAGGGAGGGGCAGAGAGGCCGGAAGTCCAGAGATCTGTGGCTGGGGTCTCATCTATGCAGCCAGGTCGCCTGCCCAGAGGTCCTAGACGAGGGGCCAGCAGCCTCTCCCAAAAGAGGAGACGGCTGATCTTTCAGACTCTGTGGGTCTCATGGCCTGTGCTGCATATATAGTTTCTAACTTTTACAAAAGCCCTTTAAGTTTACACACCACACCCAGCCCAGAGGCCTTGCAGAGACGGGTCCTGGGCCCGGCCTGACGCACACTTGCAGCGATGGTTTGCCGGCCCGCCCGAGCGCAGGCCAAGACCAGACGCCAGCCAGGAGCGCACGCCCGGGGGCAGGCAACGGCAGGAAGCTCGAGTGCAGAACTGTAGGCTCTCGGACGCTGTTCCGGGCTGGCGGACGCGTACTTGACACATGGTGGTGACGGTCTCTGCCACTAGCTTACTTGGTCCTTGGTGGCAGGGCGTGGAGGACAGCCAGCACTTCGCGGAAGGTGTGCCCTGCCGGAGACCCAGCACCGACGCTGCTAGACCACAGGCTCCGCAGGGGAGGCTGCGCCGCCGCTGACGGAGCCGGACACCCCTCCTTAGAAAGAGTGTGAACCGATGACCCTCCCCCAGTCATCACAACTACAATCAAGCGGTCAGAACTCCACGGTTGTACGGCCCAGAGGCCTGCAGCCCGGGCCGGCCAAGGCTCTGCTCACCTCAAACATGCGGACTCAGGGGTCCTCCCCCTGCGCCCCCAGCCCAGCGGACTTGTAGGACCTTTCCGGGCTGTGCTCAGAGCTCCGGTTCATAATCACACTCAATGAAGGGTTGCAGTTCCCAAAATAGCGCTGCTGGTTGGGCTGTTGCCTAGAAACGCCGGGGACCGGGGGGGTGGCTTGTCCCCTGTGCCTTGCTGCTCGGCCAGCCCTCCCTCCCGGCCCGCTCTCGCCTGGGGGCTGTGGAGGGGCGCACAGTGGGCCACCTGTGATACACGAGGCAGCCACAGCGACGGGGAACAGGCAGCAAACACGCACACGCTGTCCCCGGCTTCCCGCCACGTAGAAGCCAGACACACTGATTTGTCGCTGCCCGCCCCCCCCCCCAAGAAAGGAAAGCACGTGTCTCTCAGGTCACTGAACATGAGTGGCTCTTCCTTCCACCCAGTGGTGGCCCAGAGATTCAGTCAGGTATTGAAGCAAACGCCCAGGGCACACATGCGGACGGACGGAGGGAAGTCACTCGGGAGAAATGTGCAGGCTCCCGTGGGCTAGGGACGAGGTGGCGGGGGCCGGGATGCCCCTGAACCTCACCAGTCCCTGAGAAGTCGGAGGGGTGGGGCCAACGCAGGGACGACAGTGGGGGAAGGTCACCGCCCCCTCCCCACACCCCGCAGATCAGCAGACTTGCAGAAACAAGGAGGGGGTGGGTTGGACGACCTCAGAAAGCCACACAGTCGGAAAGGGACCCAGGCCCATCTCCTGGGGACCCCAGGGCGCTCTCCTGCAGGCCCCGCCCGGGGACTGGCCCACACGTCATGCTGCCCGCTCTCTGTGGGCAGACCCCCGGGTGACGGACACAGAGTGTGCCTGTGTGTGGCTTGGTCCTGACTGAAGAAGGCCCCGTGTGAGGTCTGAGGCAGCTCTGCGGGGTCTGTGACATGAGCCCGTGGTGGCCTCTCTGGGCCACTTGGTCACTGTCACCTGCTACCCACCACCCACGTACCTGCTGGGTGTGAAGCCCTGGGTACAGCTCGGCCACAGGGGGGCGCTCTGGCTGCAGACCAGCAACCTGGCTGGGAGCAGGTGGCGGCCTCTGAGTCCTTCACCCAAGCCCAGGAGGGGGACTCGCCCCCACGCTGACGCTAGACAGAAGCCATTGGAGGGGAGAAGGCTCAGTGCTCAGCCCCCGACCCAGAGCTGGGAGGGGGCACTCACATGCCTGCCAAGGGACCCAGAAGAGTGCTGGCCATCCCATTCCCAGGACTTAACGTCACCCCCCCATGGGAAAAGGCATCTTCTAAGCAAGTGCACGGCCCGAGCCCCAGTGCAGGGCGGTAGGCGCCCCAGGAACCTGTGCCACACCCCATCCAGGAGCCTGCCATCCCTGCCCCTCAGGAGATGCAGTACACACAGGGGAGAGTCCCCCTCCGCCCCCTGACCCCAGGCCGCCTCCCAGAGGCACCTGCTACCCTGACATGCCCCCCTCCGCTCCAGGCCCAGCAGGCTCCCTGCACACTGCCCCACCCATGCCCTGCGCTCCCGCGGTGCTCAGAAGTGTCTTTGTCACCCAGCCGCTCCCAGGGTGGGGGTCTCACGTTGTTGGGGGTGCAGGGACGATACAAGGCTCTGGCAGACGCAGTGCCCCCTCCACACTTCCTACCTGCCCGCGCCTCCCCCACCTTGTCCCTTCCACCGTGAGGCTCGCCGGGGCTGGAAGAAATGCCCCACTTCCCCCGCTCTCTCTGCTTCTCAGCCTCGGTGGGGCCAAAGCCGGAGGCAGCTGGGGCGGAAGCACAGGTGTGTGGGCCCTTCCCCGGGGCGTCTGACCTCAGAGCCCCGCCCCCCCGGGACTCTCACGCGCAGCTCACTCTGAGAACCAGCCTATCCTCCCGGCCCCCCCTGGGACCCCGTGCAGACAGGACCCCGGCCAGGTTGGGTCCGGGTCGTGTTCTCCGGGTGCTCACCCTGCTTCCTCTCTGCGGGGACCCCGTGCGCACCTGTGGTGTCACTTAAAAGCACAGTTTCGGCTGCTGAGGGAGCAGACCGTGTGTCGGACGCACCCTGGTCCCCGGTTCATAATCACTCAGCATGACAGGGTGTGATCTGCAAGGGAGGCTGGCAGACCACACACTGGGGGCCAGAGCCAGACCCCGCCTGCTCCATATGGCCCGTCCGTCCATCAGACAAAACCGCCTGACACTCAGAGCTGAGGAGAGGCAGACGGCTCTTCTGGGAGGCCCCCTCCGACCCTGCGCCCCCCCCCTCTATTCTCCTGACAGCAGTCAAACCCCCCTCTCTATTTACTTTTCATTCACCAGCGATCGTATTTGCTGTGATAGGGGATATCCGGGTCTTAAGTCTGTTTCCATTTTCCCTCCCCCTCCCCAAGATCCGAAGGAAGGTTTGCTGGAAATACATGCAAAACGCAGACCTTGGGGCTCTTCTGTCCCATCCACACGGACACAGTCCAGATTTCTATCGGCAGTGACATCCCCCCAAACCCAAGAGTCAGAACGTTCGACATCCGAACCCCGTGGGCTGGGCCCTGGCCTCTCCTCTTCCACACAAGTCAGATCGTCCGCTGTGAGCAATCCCCTGTGGGCTCCCACGAGGACGGGAGCATCTAAGTACTTTGCTCTTGGGGCCCCCGGAGGCTCCATCGATTGAGCATCTGCCTCTTGATTTCAGCTCAGGCCATGATCTCACGGTTAGTGGGATGGAGCATCCGGCCCGGAACGGACAGCACAGAACCTGCTGGGGATTCTCTCTCCCTTTCTCTCTCAAAATAAATAAATAAACGTAAAAAAATACTTCGCTCTTTGAAGCTGAAGAAGAGACAGGAGGTCAAAGACCACAGTGGGTTTGAGGGCGGCCGGGCCAGCCGGCGGGATCCCCTCACTCTCGGGGTCCCTTCCTGACCCTGACTCTGGGGCAAACACGCCACTGAGAGCCCAGCCAGGGGGCAGGCGCCTCATGGGAGCCTCTCCCGGAGGCCAGGCCCCTGCAAGCAGGAGGCACAAGCTTGCTCGGCACCGGAGCACTCC
>NC_043711.1:103025742-103032477 GCF_006229205.1 Suricata suricatta | reverse complement strand
GAGACCCCCAGCACCCTGATGAACCTCCAGGCCGCTCACCGGCAGCACAGTGCTGAGGGACCCTGCACAGCTCAACCCTCCCCCCAGGGAGTCCCCCTGCTCTGGGACCCGGTGCCTTCCCCAACTCCATGCCTTTGCGTGTGCTGTTCCCTGTGCTGCAATGCTTTTCCCTGCTTTTCTCAAGGGGCCAATTACATCTCAGCTCAGCGGTGCCTCCTCACCAGAGTCTTCTCAGATCTTCCCACCCAAAGCGATGCCCGCACACACACTCCTCCCCAGCGCCAGCTCGGCTCCCTGGGGCCCCGCCGCAGCCGCGACACCTCACATGTTTGCACACATGCTTCCTGGCCCATCGCCCCACTGACCGCTGGGCCTGGGCCCCCCCCCAACTTTGTCCCTGGCACAGGGGAGGTGCTGGAGACCCCTGCAGTAACACTGTCCTTGTTGGCAAGGAGAATTGGTCAATCAGCTTCTCGAGGGGAATAAAAAATAATTTGTAAAGGTAAGTGAAGGATCAGTGCCACCACTGGGCCTGTCTCCCCCAGTCCGCACGGCTGCAAGTCCGGGAAGGAGACGGGGGCCCTGGGGACCATCAGAGACAGCAGCCCGAGATGGGCGCTCACCAGGCTGGCCCCCAAGGCCGAGACTACTTCCATATGCGCTGCTCCCTCACTAATTGTTTCCAGCCATAGCTAACAGGTGCTCAGGGGCGAGGCCCAGGCGTTTGCTCCCTCCCCTTCACCAAGGACACTCCCTCAACCAGGAACCAGACCTTGGCCACAGGACGGCTTGCCCTCCCTGAGACAGGCGGGGTCACAGTAACGCGCGGCGAGGGAGGGCGTGGGGCGGGGCACTGCATGGTAGGCACCCTCCCCCGGAAGGGCTTGGGGGCCCAGGAGCTGTGAGCCCTGGCTTCCAGCAAGAGGAGGGCCTTGACCTTCTGAATCACTGCAGGGGGGGGGGGCAGGGCTCTTAGGGATGGCAGGCCCCCTAAGTGTGTGTCCAGGTGTGGGGGCACCGGTTGCTACTCAAGTGGTCAGCAAGGACAGCTGTCACGACCCAGCCTCCGGGTCCCGCAGGGACTCCCAGGTGTGCATGGACCAGGTCCCAGCCGCCTGTGTGCCCAGGGGTCTGGGCGGGGAGTGGGCTGCAGGGAGCCGGGTGGGCGGGGCCTGTGCCGGAAGGGGAAGGAAGGCGCCCAAAGGCTGAGCAGCTCCTGCTGTGGGAGCCGCCCTCCCAGAGGCTCGGGGACAGTGGCACTGGCGCCCTCTCCCCCATGCTCACCGGACGTGGTCTGCTTCAGCTTTTCGTTTTTCTTCTTCCTCCATTTCCAGGGTTTGAAGATCCTGCCCAGGGTGGCCAGTTTGCTGTTCCTCCTCACAGGGGGGGTTCGGGTCCCTGAGACCAGATACTCAGAGCGCACTGGGGGGGCCGGGTCCATCTCATCTGCAAGGGGAGCACACCAAGGAAGGGCTAGTGTGAGTGCCAGTCCCACCTGGCCCCCCTCACCCAAGGGGCCACCAGGGATCCCCCAAAGCCTGGGCTCAGTGCAGTGGGAGAGTGGAAGCTCTCCGTCCTGGAGCCCTCCCCCAGCTTTGTGTGCGGCCACGGCGATTTGAAGGCTCCCCAAATTTCCCCCATGAAACCTCTCCCACCCCAGGACCTTTGCTCATGCCGTGCCCTTCACCTGGGCTGCTTTCCTCAGCTTCTCTGCCTTGTAAACTTCAGCTGCTAAGCTGAATCTGACTTTCTCTGGAAGTCTCCGCCTCCTTGCCCCGAAGTCCAGAGTCTTGCCTTAGCTAGGCTAAGGCACCAGGGAGCAGCAAGGGTCCCTGGATGCCTGCCCACCCCCCCACTCTGCTGTCCGGTCTCTGCCTCAGGCCTCAGCATAGACGTGGCCACGCTTCTCACTGGGGAGCTGCAGAGGGAGCCCGTCCAGGAATGGACAAAGGGAAGTCGCTCTCCTCTGGTCCCTTGTTTAGAAAACAGGGGCACCTGGGTAGCTCAGTCGGTTAAGCGTCCGGCTTTAGCTCAGGTCATGATCTCATGGCTCGTGGGTTTGAGCCCCGCATTGGGCTCCGTGCTGACAGCTGGCCCAGAGCCTGGAGCCTGCTTCCGATTCTGTGAATCCCTCTCTCCCTGCCCCTCCCCTGCTCGCGCTGTTTCTCTCTCTCAAAATTAAATAAAAAACATTTAAGAAAATTAAAAAAAAAGAAAAGAAAACTAGGCCACCATTGCAGTCTGTGGGCTGTATGAAGACACACATCCGAGGACATCATCGGATGGTTTGTCACACACAAGAGACTGAGGTCATCGACGGGCCGTGGGCTCGGTCACTGCTCATCCCTCCTCTGTGACCCGTGTGCAGACGCGTAAGAGCACAGAGCTGGTCTGGGTGTGCCGAGGGGAAACCAGCCAAGACCAATGGCAAGTCCAGAAAATCACGCAAAATCACGCAGCGCATGCCGGCGGCGTGTGTGAGGGGCTCGCGCCCCCGAACGTGCGGGCACGTGCAGAGAAAGGGTCTGTGGGGCCCTGGGGCAGTGGGGACACTTGCTCCTGGGGGGCCGGGAGAGGAAGCCGTGTGCTTCTCCACGGGCCGCTCCGTCGTTCACGATGCGTTTGCTGTGTAAGGAAGAAGACTGGTGAGGACGATGGAAAACAGTGCAGCGGACGAGACGGCGAAAGTGTGGCGCTGACGGAGGCAGACGGTTACCGTCTCCACTGCCCGCCCGACCCCCGTCCGAGGGCACAGCTCCGACCAGAGCTCGGGCCGGCGCCTGGCTCAAGTGGCCCCACAGCCCTCCGGGACAGGGCAGCGGCGAGGCCCTGAGTGCGCTGAGTTTTAATCTCTCGGTGTCACTCGGGTGGGTGTTCACAGACCTCCAGGGCTCCCCGCGTGGGCACCCCGCGTGCGCACACGCACACATGCACACACGCACATGCACGCGTACACACGCACACACGTGCACGCACACACATGCGCCGCCCAGAACACATTTAGGCCCACAGCCAGCGGGTTAATTCACCGCACTGCTACGCACGAGAAGAGGCTGGGAGCCTGAGTTTATAAAGAGACAAGAAGCCCCAGAGAGGCCCAAAGATGCCGGCAGGGCAGGGCTGGAGGGAGCGGGCATCGGGAGGGTCCTCAGCGGGAGGCCACCGGAGGGGCCAGAGCGAGCCCAGTGCCCCACGTGACGGACCCCCTGGGGATGACCCGCCTGGGCTGGGAGCAGCCAGCTGATCCCCACGGCTCATGGAAAGGCGCCCACCCGCCTGAGCCTCAGTTTCCACACGTGTAAAATGAAGATAATGATCAGCCCGACGCCTAGCTTTGAAAGGAAGATCCAGGGTGGCCCCAGAGACTGGAAACCTAGGTAAACATACATAACACACAGCTGATTGAGACTATGTTACAATCCACATAAATGATATTAACTATGTTTCAATGCCGTACAGACACTCCTCCGCCTCATGGTAATTTCTATTATCTAAGGAACAAAAGAATCATTATGGAGTAGAAGGAACTCTTTGTTCCCGGCCAGGAACTACCTCACTTTACCCTCACAGCAAATCTGAGTTACAGGACTCTTATTCTGTCCATCCTACAGATGAGCACACTGAGGCTCAGAGCAGCGAGCCGCTGTGTAGACCCGCAGAGCGAGAAAATGCGGGAGGCCGGGCTTGGCCTTGAGCCGCCTGACTCCAGACCCCTCTCCTATCTGTACGGGACTGTGTGATTTCTCTCCCGGAGCACGACACACACGGGTAAGACATCGACAAAAGGCACAAAGCAGGACTGTCCCGGCCACCCAGGGCGTGGACCACTCTCTCTGGCTGTCAGTAATTGAGCACTAACTGTATACGGGCGGCTGTCCACAGCGGTCTACAAAGCAATCCGCGGAAGCAGCAGCCTAGGGGCGGCTTGTTGGAGAAATGAGCTTGCTTCCTGTCGTCAGCCGCAGCCCCGGCACCCGGCACCCAGAAGGGGCCCGGGGGGTGTGCCCTGGGGGGCGAGGGGCAGGGAAGCCCCATCACAGACCCCGCCCGGCCACATCCCCCCAGCACCATCACGCCCCAGGAGCAGGATGCAGACGGCCCCTCTCTTCCCAGAGGCAGTTTACTGCCTGCGTCTTGTCCCCTCCCCTCCTTCCCGCCCCCGGCGCCAGACTGCAACACAAGGGCAAGAGCCACGTGGCCCTGGGAAAGCCGCCGTCCTGGGGAAGGGGACTGACTGGGTCTCTCCAAGCCTCTGGGCTGGTGTGAAGATGGAGACCCTCAGAGATGTGCATGGGGACAATGGACCATTGTCACTGCGCCACAAAAAGTGGCAGTCACAGAAACCCACGGTCCCCACAAGATGAGTATCTGCCCAAATTCAGAGGAGGGCACACATATGGCTCTGAGCTTCCTAGCAGCCAAAGCAAAAGTGGAGCAGCACAAAGAATAACCCGCAGACCACAGACCCCAAACCCTGCTCTACTGGCCAGCACATCACTGTGATCCCGGCCCAGGCCACCAGCTGCCCGCGGCTCCCCCACGTGCCCCACAAGGCCTCCCAGCTGTCCCCGCGTGAGCCCTGCCCTTACAAACATAAATGATCGCATCGCAGTTTGGCACACTCCTGCCTTCCCCTTCTGTTGCACAAAGTGCTAACTGATCACCAAGCCAGTGCGGCTCCCCAACCTGCTCCGGGTGCCACCCACCCATCTCCACCCCCCCTTTACTGTCATCTCCCTGCACGGTGACGTCCGGCCTGCTATGACAGGTAGGAGGGTGCAGGGGTTATGAACGCAGGTGCTACAGCCGGGCATCTGGGGCGCGCATCCTGGCTCTGTCACTCAGTGCCACCCCCCCAGCACCCTCACCCTGCCCTGCCCTGGCCTTGCTGGGGAGCCGAGGGCACAGGACTTCCCAAAGCCTTGCCTGGGGCTCAGCCACGTGGCTCACTTGGAGGTGGCAGAGGGGACGGAGAGCCTCCCTCCCGCTGACCGTGGGCGTGGAGGTCCGAGGGTGGGTGTGCACGGGGACAGGTGTGTATGGGGGAATGGCCGTGTGCCAGGGTGGTGCGTCCCCGCATGTGTGTGTCCACCGGGGGGGGGGGCGGGGGGGGGGCTGGGTGCGTCGCCCGCCTCCCTCCACCTCCAGCCCGGGAGTTCGCACAGGGTCTCCCCGGGGCTCCTCCCCACGTGGGGGGCATTCCCGGCGCTGCAGACACACGACATCCCTCCAGCCTCCGAGTGACACCGGAGCTGCTCCCGGGCCACCTCTGCCGCCTGTAAAGCCTCAGCAGGTAATTAACACGCGAGAAAGTGAAACCGGCTGCCACGGGGCAGGCGGGCACCTCCTCGTTCCCAAATGACGGCTGGGACAGGTGGGCCGGCCTGCTGACACCGGACAGTGGGGGATGCAGGGGCCAGCCCCAGCGCCCTGCCCCCACCAACTCCAGCCCTCTCCGGTCCCGCCCCGCCCCCACACAGACCTACACTGAGGCTCCAGGACAGGACGGCCACCGGGACGGAGCTCACCGGGCACAGCTCTAGGACAGCAGGGCCACCGGCGCCCCCGGGACTGACTGGGCTTGCGGGCTCGTCCTCACGCCCGGCACGGGCCCCCTCCTTCATGACACCCCTCCATCCTGGCTCCGACCGCTCCTGGAAGTGCCGTTCCCACTTGTCATCTGTCTTTCCCACGTGGACAAACGAGGCTCTGTGGGAACAGGAGCTGTGGTGGCCCCTGGCACCCAGAAAGCTCGAACAAACACCTGCCTGGGCTGTGACTCTGGAGCCTGGGTCTGACCCCCGTCCATCTGACTCTCCTTAGTGACCTGCCTCTCACCTTGTTAAAAAAATTTTTCAAGTGTTTTTATTTTTTGAGAGAGCTTCTGCTCTCACCTTTTTTTAAAAAATTTAAAATTGTTTTATTTATTTTTTGAGAGAGCAAGAGAGAGAGACAGAGCTCAGGCAGGTGAGCAGCAGAGAGAGAGGGAGACACAGAATCCGAAGCAGGGTCCAGGCTCTGAGCTGGCAGCACAGAGCCCGACGCGGGGCTCGAACCCACGAACGTGAGATCACGACCTGAGCCGAAGCCGGAGGCTTAACCGACTGAGCCACGCAGGCACCGCCGCTTCCACTGACCTGCCTCCGTCCGCCTGCACCTTGCTGTCCCCACAAGACACCACGGGAGGAAGACCCCGCTCGCCGAGGACCGCGTGGGCGTGGCTGGCCTCGCAGGGAAGGCACGCGCCCCCCGCCAGCACCGGAACACCGCTTTCTGCTCGTTTCGTGCCTTCATTCGCTCCCAGCCTCAGCAGCAGGGATCAGCCGAGGCCCGTCCAGAGCCAGAGCCGGGCTGCCGGACACTCACTCCCGGAGCAGGAGGAAGAAACAAATCAGGACACGGTGTGCTGACTTCGTCAGAGGCAAACCGGAACTTGGCATATGGACCAACAGAGCGAGCGCGGCCTCTGCTTCTTCCGGAGCCTTCCTTGCCCCGGAGAATCCATCCGGCGAGCCCTGACCACCTTCTACGAAAGCAGCACCTGCCAGGCCTGAGGCCGAACAGGCGGAGCTGGAGGGCGGCCCGGGTGGGTTCGCCGACCACGGAGAAACCCAGGATGCGGGGAAGATCCCAGCCGGGGGGTTATAACTGCAGAGGAGGCCCTTCTTGCAGCCTGGGCGGGGGTGGGGGCAGGGGGCTCTGAGGAGGCCGCCGGGGGCAGGTGAGACGTGATTC
>NC_043711.1:102987380-103025642 GCF_006229205.1 Suricata suricatta | reverse complement strand
TCACTGCCCCGGGTCACACAGCTAAGGTGTCCGGATGCTGGGAAGTCAGCACGTCTGCTGCCCGAGCCCCCACCCCAACGCCCACACTCGACCTCACGGAGCAGACGACGAGGGACGGGGGACGAGGGACGGGGGCCGAGCAGACCTAACCATCAGCAGCGCAGAGCGAAACCACGGCATTCAGCGCCGGAAGATCAGTGGCTGCAGAAGACGCGGCTCGCCCTGCGTGCGAGGGCGAGCTCGGGGCTCTCACGGAACCGCCGCCAGGATGGACCTCAGCCTCCGAACCCAGATTTTCAGAATGGACTTTAAGTCTCCCAGATATAAAAGTGCTGATAGAGTTTCCCCAGCTCCCCGTGGAAGATCCTCGGGAGACGAGCTTCGAGCAGATCTGGGGAGCGCTGGTCGGTCCCGATACAGCAGAAGGAGGGCCACCCCGGGACACCCTCCAGCCAGGAGCGAGGCCACTCCATGGAATCACGGCCGGAGCAGAGGCAGGGACAGGTCGCTGGGGTGGGGAGGGCCGGGCAGGGGTGCAGGAGGAAGGGGAACTTATTTAGAAGGCGAGAACGTGGAAGGGCCCACGGCTCTGCTCTCAGAACCTGCGGGATTTTCCTTCCGCTCCGAGGCTGCCCGTCAGAGCTGTGACCCGTCAGGGCCCCGTGCGGAGAACCACCGCCCGGCCAGGGCAGAGGCCGCGGGGACCCAGCGGCCAGCTCCCACTCCTCCCCGGGCGCCCAGCTCGGCGCCTGGCGTGTGCGGTGAACGAATGAAGGACTGAGTGAATGAATGAATGGATCCTGCGGTAGAAACCGGAAGTGGACTCCGAATGCAGGGCACTGGTGACGAACGGCCACCCGGAGTCCCCTCTGCGCCCCTGATGGCGGGAGAGCATCGCGATCCCCGAGCAGCTTCCGGGCTCGGCGCTGGCCCGTCCCCTCGCCGGCGGCCCCCAGAGCCGCCCTGGGCACAGACGGAGTCCCGCTCGCCTGGCTCGTCAGCCAGGCTCGGAGGAGCACGGAGAAGGCCGCACGGGGCCTGGCGCGGCGTCGGCGTGAACACGGGCCCGGACACGTGGACCGGACGGACGCTCGGTGGTGGAACACGGGTGAGGACGCCGAGGGCAGCCGCCGCCAGGGGCTTCGGCAAGTTCATTCCCAGCAAACAACCCCAGGAGGCGGGGACTGCATTTCCGGCTCCGTTTTCCATTTCGGAAGAGCAGGCGAGGGGACGGGACCCACGTATGAAGTCACACAGCTGGGAAGGGGCAGGAGGCGCGGGAGCCCAAGTTCTGGAGGCCGAGCTCGCCACTGCGGCAGGACACCAGGGCTTCCCAAAGCATGTTCCGCGGGACCCTCGCAGGGAGATGTTCTGAGGGAAAACACCACCTGCACTAAAAGCCCTCCCTGAGGGGCCACTACATATTATCACAGCAAAGGCTCTGAGAAGTCCTGCAGTAAGCAACCATATTTGGCTGCTGCTTCACCAGCTTTTCCTAAATAGATGATAGATCAGGCAACCCCTGTTTACACCTTGTTGCCCAGACAGCCATAACGGCAACCACACACAGGCCGGGGCGACAAGGGACTTGGAGCAGCAGACGTGAGATGAAGCAGTTTAAATGAATTCCTGCTAAGAAGTGTTCGTGACAATTTATCTGTGGAACGTAAAAGTCTCATCCCCAATATCTACGTTCCAAAGACAATGGGATTCTCTAAGACCTTCGCAGACGTTAGGCTTCGGAACCTCCCGTGGCTCAGAGCCGCGTGGCTGCCCGGGGCCCCTGCTGCAGCGATGTTGAGACAGGACAGACTAGACACCGGTCGCCATCTCTGCCCCGACACCCGTGCGGAAGGCGAGGCCTCACTGAGGAGGCTTCTTCCTGCTGCGGGGTCCGACGGGGGAGCCGGGGCGGGTGAGAGGGGCACCCGGATGGCCGTCACGGACGCCGCGTTCATCGGCACGGCACTAAGCCAGGTGGTCTGCATTCGCGCGTCAGGGGACTCTCCCCAAAATTCCTTGGCAAGAAGCCCACAGGCTTTGCAAAGATGGAAAGCTGCCTTCAGAGACAGCGGAGCAGGGAGGACAGGCATTTCAGGGAGAGGGGGCACGTCGGCGTCCCACTGTAAATTGAGATAAATAAGGCCGCCCGTGGCTTCCGAGCCCACGCCCGGCCCGGACTTCCTGGGGTCCATACGCGTCGTCAGAGCTGAAGGACAAGCGTTAATTTTTAGAAACACGCATGCTTTTAGCATTTTTGAGAGGAATCACACACATTTAAAGGCTGGGAAGATTCTGAGCCAACACATTTGCATTTTGAAAACGGGTCCCACGTTCATTCTGCTGAGGTCAGGGGCGGGCACCTGATTTCCGTGAAGGGCCAGACAGCAGGCGCCCACCTGGGGCTTCACGGGCCAATCTCTGTTGCAACTACCAGGCCGCTGCATGAAAGGAGTTCATGGTACCTAAATTAGCAGGTCCGGACACACCTTAATAAAGCTTTATTTATAAAAACCAGGGGAAGGCAGAAGTGCTCCGTGAGCTGACTCCTGCCTTGGACGGTCCCTTTGGAGATGTCTTCGGGGAGAAGTCCCTTGGATGCTTGGAGAGGAAAGAAGGCTGAAGGAACGGCTTTGGCTCAGGATCCCTTCCCACTTCCTGCTTCTGATCCGTGGGGTCCGGCCAGTGCCACTGCCCCCCAACTCCACAACCTTGCACTGCCTTCCCAGCATCCGCGAAGCCTGCCCCCAACCCCCCAAGCAGACACGGCCTGGCATTTCTTTCCTGGCTTTTCCGATGAAATTCAAGACCCCAACTGTGACACCAATCCTGATGTCTGCTTTCATTTTTTTTTAAGTTTTATTTATTTGAGAGAAAGAGAGAGAATGGGGGAGGGGCAGAGAGATGGGGAGAGACAGACCCCAAGCAGGTCCCATATGCAGTCAGCACAGAGCCTGATGCAGGGCTTGAATTCATGAAACCGGGAGGTCAGGACCTGAGCTCAAATCGAGTCCTCTGAGCTACCCCGGTGCTCCCTGGTGTCTGCTTCCTTAAACTAATTTCAAACCACACCTCCCGTTTCTCCCTCGATTTCTCCTGACACAGGGCTGCCCCCATGCCAATCCTTCTGGAGGCAACACTTTTTCCTGATGAACTCCTACACTTACCTCACGGTCCCATCCTCCATTCCCACTTGTTAGGCTTTTCACCATAGATTTCAGTATAATTCATTAACTGAATGTCCACGACCAGGAGAGCAGGGACCACGTGAGCCCCATGTACCTGCCTCCCCAGGAACAAAAGCAGAGCTCAGAAGGGTCCAGTGAGGGCTCAGCAAGTATTTGAGAACCCGAAGTCCCTACCCATGGGGAACCAGTGCAGGCGTAGCCGGTTTATAATCCTACACAGTATGTTTCTCAGGATTTTGCAAACTGAGCTCCTTCCTGAATTTGATGACTTTTCAGCCAGGCTGTTTTTGCCCCACGCCGCCTCCTCCTGGCCCCTCAGTGGTTGATTTGGGGCCTCTGCCTGAGCTCCTCCCCTGAGAGCAAAGGTCACCACGGCTGAGCACCTGCCGAATCTGCACTTTGCTGTCACCGTGCTCCTCACTTCACCCTGGGCCCCGTCCTGGCGCCGGCTCCGCTGGTGGCCATCACGGGAGGGACAGTGAGGCTGGGGCAGCCCAGCAAGCCAGCAAGTCCGCACGGCGCACCTTCTGCGAACCAGCCACAGCTGGGGACACCTGTCTGCTTGAAGTGTGCCCAGAGTCCCCGGCCGCTGCTGGGAGACAGTCCCCAGGGGCCCCGGGCAGGGCCGGCCCAGCGGATGGCCGCACGGCTCACCAGGCTCCAGCCACTGCTCTCCGCCGCTGCGGGGCACCCGGGGGCCGCTCTCGAGAGGCGGCCAGCTCTGCCCACCACCCCCACACTGCACGCTGGACGGACCGACTCACACTCCGGTGCTCTTTCCTGACACTGCTCTGGGCCCGAGACCCAGCCCTGCCCTCCCAGGCCCAGGGTCTGGGGAGATGGGTGGCAACAACAGATTCGACAACTAGACTTTGACCTTCACGCTCTTCTGTTCACACACCCCGGGCCTGGTCCCCCTCATGGCTCCCAGTTTCCTGCAACGTCTGACCCGGGGTCATGTCACGCCATTTCCCCTGACCCCGACCTCACCCCGCTGAACCCGCTCCAGGGACGTCCCCTGGCATCAGAGTAGAGTCCCACTCTGTGCCTGGAAGCCCCGGCCGGCAGCTCCGGCCCCCAGGGGGCCCCTCCCTCCCTCCTCCGCAGGCCGCCTCCTCTCCTCTCTGGGTTTCCGGTGCCAGCGTGTCCTCTGTCCTCGGCTCTGGGGGCCCCGCCCCTCTGACATGTCCTCTCTTGGACTCTCCCCACCGGACGGGCCTCGCGGCCCCGGCAGCTTCCGGAGAGACACTCTGGAGGGAAACAGGCAAGGAGCCGATGAGCGGGAGGGGCGGCGCTGAGGGTGAGGCTGGGGGCCCTGTGCACGCGGAGAGGACAACACCTGACGCGAGTCGTGAAGACTCAGCAGGAGGCAAACAAGCCGCCGTGAACACTAAAGAGAAGAACTGTTCTGTCTAACGGACGCACCACAGTTCCCGTGCGCCCGTCACTGCGCTGCCAGGATATGCGCGTCGGGCGTTGGTGGAAGACCCGCTTCCGATGCTTGTGGGGTGAATCTGTGGGAGCCGGATGGCTGGTCTTCTGTTCCCGGTTTGGTTTTGTTTTTTATTTTGGAAGAGAGAGAGGGAGTGTCTGAGGGCAGACAGGGAGTCCCAGGCAGGCTCCGCACTGTCAGTGTAGACCACGAACGGAGGGCTGAAGTCAGATGCGGAACCGAAGGGGCCACCCCGGCGCCCCCATGCTTCTGAGGAACGGCCAGCCCACGTCCCACAGGGCCACGCCACGTCCCCCGGCCAGCAGCAGCGACACGCTGACACGCGCCACGGCGTGGATCCGCCCCCAGGTCGTGAGGCCGAGCGAAAGAAGAGGCCACAGGGACGTGCCCACTCACACGAAATGGCCAGAACGGACAAACACGGACGAGCGGTCGGCAGGGCTGGGCAGGGGTGGGGGGGAGGGAGAATGGGAGCGGCTGCTGACGGGCAGAGTTTCCGTTTAGGTGAGAAGAAAGTTCTAGAAGTAGAGGCTGCACCACAATGTGAATGGACCTCATGCCACATGGTCGTGCCCTTTAAATAGTGAAAATGTTAAATTTAGGGATTTCAAATGTTAACTTAGGGTAATCTGACCTCAATTTGAACAAACACTGCGTCCTGACCCAGGGGAGCCCTCTGTCTGTCATACGCAGAGTCAGACCCACAAACCCAACCGGGAAGAGCGGTGCTTGCTGGCGGGAGGATGAGCCGGCGGCCCCCATGTTTCCGTTCAGCTGCCCCTGACCCAGCACCGGGGAAACCGAGGCCCCGAGAATACAGCACACGCAGCCGGTCTACACCGAGCGAGCCGCTTTGCCTCCCGGCCCGGCCTCTGCCTTCGCGTGTGTCAACCCGGCCCTTGGCAGAGTCAGGACTCGGGTCCGGAAGGAAGCTGGCCGGGGGCCGGACGATAACCCGCAGGTGCGTCAGGGCTGTGATTCGTGCGGGGGTGAAAGGGCCGTAAAAGCAGAGTCTCACGCAAACTCTGCAGTGGCCCCACGTTAAAAAGGGTGACGCAGCACAAGTCTCAGAGCCTTCTGGCTGCGGGAATTCTGGACTGGGCTCTCGCGACGGCCACATGGAGCCACCACTCGTGCCAACGGTCACAAAGGTTCTCCGTGTCACAGCACCCCAGGAACTGTGCAGGCTCCGCACCAGGTGGCCGCCGCCTTCTTCCAGGCACGACCAGGAGGACAGGACGCTGGATGTGCACAGGCTCTCCCCGTGTCCCCACCGTCCCGACACCACGACCGGCCCCACCGGTGTCCCTGAGGAAGGGCGAGCAGTGCTGGGGGGACGCGGCCTGGCCGGCCCAGCCAGTGACCTTCACACGAGCAGAGCACAGGCAGACGGGCTCTCCAAGGAGCGCGCACACTCCACGGTCCCCTGGGGATCGGGGGTGGCGGCTCTCGGCACCGCTCTGCTGAACCACCCCCTCCGCCTCGCCCCTGCGGGACGTCCCTGTTTCCGTCCCTCCTTGGACCACTTTCTTGTGAGTTACTTGCTCTCAGACCCACCTCCCAGGGTCACCTTGCAATAAACCCAAACTAAGACCACCATCTGCTCAAGTGCTAGGGTGACAATGACAAGCAAAACTAGACATGGTGCCTGCCCTCACTGAGCTCACAGCCTACCTGGGCTCAGTCACCTGGACTCACGTCCTATTTCTCTGAAGAAACCTTCACTGCCCGTTGACCTTGTGTGCATTTCCATCAGAGCCGTGTGCCAGAGACGAGTGTAACCCAGCAGGGCTAAGTGACTGGCCTGGGCTCACACAGCACCGGTGACGGCCCTGGGTACGAACACCCGGCTTCGCCTCTTCCCGGGCGAGGGAGACCGCTACACGGCTCTGCTCCTCATCCCACCTGCCCCGAGGCCAGACCAGAGCATCGCACCCTGTCCGGCTGCTGTGCAGCCTCCAAATACCCTGGGGGCCCCGAGTAAGCTCGCTCCTTCCTGCTCAGATGCCTCAAAGTCCTGATGCTCAAACTCCCGTCGTAAACACTGGATATCGGAAGGTCCTTGGTTGCCGTTCCAGCCTAATGAGCGAATCCCCAAGTGGAAGTTTAAATGCATTGTTGAAACGGAGTCCATGGGGACCACTCCGGTCTTGGCCTCAGAAATCATTTCCTTCCTCACCCATTAAGTAAATGAAGTGAAGCCTGAGATCACCAGTCCTCCCGGCGGCCGGAGGGGGGTGAGCACGGGGGAGGAGAGAAGGCAAGGACCCTGCCCCGAAGGCATCCTCACCCCCGGGAGCCTTTAGATGGACTGCTCCTCGTGCCGCTGGGGGCCGGTGGGCGCTCTCCCCAGGACAGGTGTCACGGGGGCGGGGGGCGGAGATGCTTAGGCACAACCACAAGTGTGGGTGAGGCTGTGAGGAACCGTAGCCTCAACGCACGGCCGACGGGGACGAGGTGGGGCAGCCGCCGTGGGAAACGGTCCGGCAGGCTCGCGGGCAGTCACACAGAGTCACCGTCCGACAATTCCGCGCCCAGGTGTTTATCCCAGAGAACTAAAAACCCAGGTCCGCACAAAAACCTGTACGTGAATGTTTGCAGCAGCAGGACGCACTAGCCAGAGTGGGAAGACACGACCCGAACTCCCAACAACAACTGGCGGGCGGAGGGACTAGGTCTGTCCCTACAGCGGACCCTCACTCGGCCACATAAGGGCAGGACACACGTGCGTGAGCCCTGGGAAAACGCACTAAGTCCCGGAAGCCCACATGGGGCACGACCCCATCTGTCTGCATCTGGGGTGGCGGCACTCCCTGGGAGGGTGAAACCCCTGTCCACCATCTTCGGTAGCAACGCCTCACCCCCTCCACCCAGCCTCTGTGTTCGCTGCTCAACAATCGGTTGGTTGCAAGCGCGGGGATGGTCAGAATTACAAAGCAGGCCCGCCATCCCTGCTTCGACTTTCTAGTGGTTCCCCCCTCCATTCGGGATCAAACCCAAACTCCCTGGGGACACGCTGGCTTCCCTTGGTTCCTTCTCCACCCCATTCGCTCCATTCCAGCCACACTGACCATACTCTGCATTCCGTGAGCATGCTCAGTGGGTCTCGGCCTCAGGGCCTTTGCACAATCAGTCCTCGCTGCCATGAAGGCATGCCCCCAACACTGCCCTGATGCTGGCTCCTCACCCCCAAATCCTGACTGTCCCGAGGTGCCACCCTCCTCACCCACCCTCTCCACGTGGCTTTCACAGCTCACTCCAAGACTTCACTTTGTTTCGCTGTCTTTGGGCATGCATTGCTCCCTGAGGTGTTGGTTTTTATCTGTTTACACACTAGAACACAAGCTCCTGGAAGGCAAAGACTCCGTCTGCCCCCATGATACACCAAGGGCAGTGGGGACTCCATAAGTTTCTGCTAAACACCAGGAACCGCCCCCGGGATGGGGGCCCAGGAGGCCCATGTGCCACGGGGTCTGGTCTTGTCGGCTCTCAGCCTCCCCCCGGATCACTGGGCCAGACCGGCCACTTCTTGGTTCCTGGGGGTCTCTTTTCTTCTGCTTCAAGAACTCCACACTTGCCTTCCCAATAAAGCCCTTCGGCCCCCATCGTGGCCCAGCCAACTCCTACCCCGGGTCCCAGCGTGGACCTCACCTCCTCCCCGTGGCCCCTGCTGGCGGGGGGCCTGCTCTGCGCACCCCGGCCTCCGGCACCGCTCCCCCCAGCGAGTCTCCCCGAGCCTCTGGCTTCCCCCGAGGTCTGGCCGCAGTGCCTCCGGCGGGCGCAGAGAGCGGGGGTGCTGCTCACGCCACCGGTCAGGACGGCCCTGCCCGCGCTCAGTCCCCGGGACGGGCCGCCCTCGGCTGGGCTGCCTGTGGCCGTGCCTGCGGCAGCTGCCAGAGCGTGCACTCGGCCTCCGTGTCCCGACGAGTGTGCTGGCACGGCCACAAGAGGGGCTGAGGGCCGGACGCATGGGAGCGCCGCATGGCGTCCGCAGGGGGCCCCGGGTCACACCGCGGTGCCCCCACCACTCCTCCCCGGCCTCTCCGGGCTCCGGGAGGCCTTCCTGCTTCACAGACTCTTGCACACGGTAGGTACTCAGTAAGTACCCACTGAACGCATGAGGACACACAGATCCTGGGCAACCTCACACGGTTGCATGGGAATCACAAAAAAGCAGCACTTTGATTAAGTTGTTAATTTTCAGCCGTATCCGTGGGGGCCTGATGGAGACACACTCCACGGGTGCTCCCCCAGCAGTGGGCAAACGGGTGGGGACGGAGAGACCTCGTGTGAGAGGCCATGGCCTAAGCCTGTTTCAGTCTCCACCGCCTGTCCATGAGCCTGCGGCCTCCTCGTGGGCACTGGTAACGTCAACGGACGTTTAACTTGTATCAGCTGAACCCTTCGAAACTCCAATATTGAGCCATCACAGCCTTACAGAAGCGGCAGTTCTATACAGATCAGCCTGATGTCAGATAAAACCAGATCTCCTTCTAGAATGAAACAAACAGATATGAGTATGACCACGGTTGTTTGGAGAGCTTGCTCCTACATCGTCAGTAGGCACCAAAGTTTTTGGAAGGAGTCTTACCACTGTTTGTGACCCCCTGCCCGTCTGCCCTGGGGCAGGTGCACGGCGGGGTGGGGGGGGGCACCCTTGCCCATGGCCCAGACAGGTGGCCCCTGGCCCCGGGGCGGGGTCCTGCTGGAACTCAGCCATGAGCATGGCACCCACGCTTCCCTGCTCTGCGATGGGACCAGAGGGGAATGTTGGGCCGGATGGCAACAAGCACCTTGACCAGAGGTCCCGCAGAGCCACGCAGCGGGCAGGGAAGGAAGCAGGTGGCCTTGGACAGCGCTCACGGAGCAGGAGAGAACATGCAGCCTGGGAGAGGGGAGCCTCCTTCCTGCCACATGTGCCCGGCGCCCAGGCCTCGGGGAAGCTGTTTCCAATCTTCCAAGTGAGAAAGTCTTGGAAAGAAAGACTGAAAAGGGGGAATCTTATTGCTCTTGGCCACCTGATGGCTAGCCTCATCAGCCTCCTGGCTTCTCAGAGCCTGCGAGAACATTCCAAACCTTTACCCAAGGCTCACAGGGACATCCGCGGTCCTGGACGGGACAGCCAATCCCGGACACGAGGCCACCGCATGGAGGATGACTCGGTCCACCACGGAATTAAAGAACATGGATGATGCACACCCCGTTCAGAGAGCTTCTTCAAAGACGCAGGTGCCCTGGATTTACCTCCAGACTTTAGACTTAGGGAAGGCATGATTCTGGAGGAATATTTAAAAACACACTTTTACAACAGGATTCTTCTCGTTATTACTGTCCTCCTTCGATGACCTAGAATGAGCGACGGAGCCATGTACTGTGGTTCACACCAATGTGGTTAGGAGCTTCCTGGTGTGAATCAGCTCCATGCGGGGCATGTGCCTTCCCCTCCGTAGTGCCCCGGGCTCTGGGACACGGGCGGTGACCCCATCTCCCTTGCAGGGCCGTTGGAACAATGACACGAAAGGAAGCACGCTGCGCAGCACCCGAATGTGAATTAAAAGCCACCTGGGTCCAGGGGCTTGTGTCCACGCCGGTATCCTGGCCGGCTGCTGGCGTGCTGCCCTAGGCACCGGGGGGACTGGGAGAGGCCACACGGCTCCCTCTGCGCTGTTCCTTACACTGCACGCAGGTCTACGATGGGCTCAACACAAGTTCCGTTTTTAACAAAATTTTTTTAATGTTTGTTTTTGAGACAGAGAGAAACCGAGCATGAGCGGGGGAGGGGCAGAGAGAGAGGGAGACACAGAATCCGAAGCAGGCTCCAGGCTCCGAGCTGTCAGCACAGAGCCCGACGCGGGGCTCGGACGCATAAACTATGAGATCATGACCTGAGCCGAACTCGGAGGCTTAACTGACAGAGCCCCCCTGGCGCCCGCAAGTTTCAATTTTAAAACAGTTAGCAAGATATTTTCATTATTAAGATGGTTAATCCTGCCAAAAAGGATACAGTGAGCGAACACTCAAGGGCTCTTTCAATCTTTCATGAAAACGAAAAATAGACGTCTCTATGCATGCTTTGGCAGAAACTAAATGAGCGTAAGAACAAAGTGACTTCCAAAATACCCTCACTGTGATGACGGGTTTGGTCTTCCTCTTCCAGGGAAGTGTCAATGACCCTCCCTCGTCCATTCTCCCGACACTGAGAGCCGCAGGTGCCGGGCACGGGGACCATCGGGAGCGAGCTGGATCTGGGCTTCATCTGCATTGGGGGTTGGTTTTTGATTTTTCGTTTTTCTCTCTCTTTTTTTTTTAACCTACTAATGGCCTTCCAGAACCCTTTAGAAAGGAAGGGAAGAAGTGCACATTTATTGAGCACCTAATGTGTGCCTGGCCATGCCTGGGGCCTGAGGCCTTCACAGCTGAGCGGAAGGAGCCCAGTTTGCATCCCAAGGAAGCACCACGATCTGGGGAGAACAAGTAACATTGAAACAACAATCATCACATGATTAAACTGGTTTGTAAAGCGCCAGGTGGGAAGGGAATGCGGCTCCGAGGCCGTGGCCGGAAGCCCCTCATTCAGCCTCAGTGGCTGTATTTCCGTGCCTTTTATTTTCCGTACCCTGACGCTCTGACATCAGAGCCTTGCTGGCCCTACAGGGACTGGCCACCCCCCTCCCCGGCACTGGCCAAATCTTAGAGACATAAACAACTTGCCCGTGAGTGTGGCTTCCAAATACAAACCAACCCACCCAGGGCCACACCCCAGGCCCTTCCTCAAGGGTCTCCCACTCTGGACAACCATTCCCTTGCCCTGGTCACCCCAGGGCCTGACAGGCCACAAGGGGGGCCCTCACACCCCAGAGCCCACTGGCATTGTTCAACCTGCTCACTGTGCCTCGTCTGTTGCTTCACTGAGGCCACCACAATAAAGGCTCTTGTCCCCACTTCCCCCTCGCTCCCTGGGGCTCCCAACTGACCCCAGGCCTCCCTCCTGTGGCATGGTGTGGCTGTCCCCTTCCCTTGGGACCAGTGACAAACTGTCTTTCCAATGGCAACTGTGGGCCTATCACATCTCAAATTCTCTATGCATTTACTACCTTTAAAATAGGAGCAAGCGAAGCCGTCACTGGAGACGTGACCTTCAGGAACGTGCGGGCTCGTGGGGGAAGAGTGAAGGTCAGAGCAGAACGTCAGGGGCCCCGGAAGCACACTGAAACCTGGAAACACGGGAGGAGCCCGGGAGGGAGGGAGCAGGGCCGAGCCGGAGAAGGGGTCGGGCCGGCATGCGCAGAACGAGGGGCACTGGGCACAGGGACCCAAGCTCTCGACCTCACGGTGAAAACGCTCCTTCGTCAGGAAGGCAAACTACCAGCCACAGGTCCTCCGGGCTTGGCACTCCCCTGCCCTTACACCCAGCAGTGCCTGGTGCGCCCAGAACCCACGGCATTTTTGCTGAATGAACCAGTCCTTCCCACTAAGGGGAAACCTGGACACGTACCTCTGCTCCTGCCTTTTTTAATTTTTCTTAGTTTGAGAAGGATGTTGCCTTTTCTAAATATTTCAGTATCTGTGGGAGCAGCAGGTGCATTGACGGGACCCCCTCCAAGCTCTTAAGGAGGAAATAACATCAGCCTTGGAGAGAATGAAAAAACAGAGAACTTAGGGCGCCTGGGTGGCCCAGTTGGTTGAGCATCCAGCCTCAGCTCAGGTCATGAGCTCATGTTCGTGGGTTCGAGCCCCGCGTCAGGCTCTGTGCTGACAGCTCAGAGCCTGGAGCCTGTTTCCAGTTCTGTGTCTCCTTCTCTCTCTGCCCCTCCCCTTCTCATGCTCTGTCTCTGTCTGTATCAAAAATAAATAAAACATTAAAAAAAAAGAAACATAGAGGTTAAATAAGTTATTACTTGGGAAGAATGGCCTCCCGGTGGCTCAGTCGGTTAAGCCTCTGACTCAACTTCAGCTCAGGTCATGATCTCACAGTCTGTGGGTTTGAGCCCCACGTTGGGCTCTTGCTGACAGCTCAGAGCCTGGAGCCTGTCTTTGGATTCTGTGTCTCCCTCTCTCTCTGACCCTTCCTTGCTCATGCTGTCTCTCTCTCAAAAATAAATAATAAAAAATTTAAAAAAACATTAAACATTTTAAAATAAAAAAAGAGAGAACTGATTTTTTGAGGCCAGCACAACATACCGGAAACGGAAAAGGGCATGGCTAGAAGCAGAGCAGCCAGGCCAGTCTCTCCCAGGATGCAGCGGGAAATCCTACACCAAGAGCTGGGAAGTCAGAGGCAGAGGAGTGAAGGCAGGTGCCCCAATCTTGCTGGGCTCATTCCCAAAACAATCGTACGGCTTTTCCCCTGGATTTGTTCAACTTTCAAAAACCAATCAGTGAAAATCACCACATTGCCCAATACAGGGGAAGTCGTATGATCATTTCGATAAATACAGAAATAGCCCTTGATAAAATCCACACACATTTGTAATTAAAAACCATTAGCAGGTTAGGAATAGGGGGGAACTTCCTTGGTGTCACAAAGGATAGAGAGAAAGTATGTGCTGCAAACTCATACCTACGTATGAAATATTAAAAACTTTCTGAGACTGGGGATGCGACAAAAATGTCCTTGTCTAAAATTGCACCAGAGATATTAACTAGAGTGGTAGGAACAAAAAGTTTAAGTCCATGGTAGGAAGAGATGAAGCTCTCTTTTTTTTCTGGAGTAATGTTTTTAGAAAATCCAAAAGAGCCTCTAAAATTAGAATAAGTTAATTTAGCGAGGTTATTACAGAGAAGGTCCCTTTTCAAAAATAAATTATATTTCTCTATGCCAGAACCAAAGATTTAGAAAACGATATTTAAATAATGAGATCATTTAAAAGGCATCAAAAAATATAAAATACCCCAGAATAAACCCAGTGAAAGATATGCATGAGGCGTCTGCAGAGAAAGCATTACTGAGGGAAAAGGAAAAGAATCTACATATAATGTGAGATCCACCGTGTTCACAGATGGAAAGCCTGAATGTTCTAAGGATCTCATTTCTTCCCAGACTGGCTCCCAGGGTCAATGTGAGCCTAGTCAAAATCACAACAGATTGCGGGGTGTGTGTGTGTGTGTGTGTGTGTGTGTGTGTGTGTGTAAGAGAGAGAAAGAGAGGGAGAATTAATTCACAATTTTATAATTTTATATGGAAATGCATAGGACCAAGAATGGCCGAGGCAATCTTGAAGAATAAAAATAAAGTGGTAGGATTCACGCTATCAGAATATCCTGATTGATTATAAATCCGCAATTTCTATAACAATGTGCTGCCGGCACACTGACAAAGAGACCAACGGAACCCAAGACGGTGTAAATAGACCCACAGCAACAGGGTGGGCAAGAGGGAAAAGGGATCAGCCCCTCCAGGAAAAGTGGGGTGTCTACCGGATCCCCATGGGGAAACAGATTCCTGATCCCTGCCTCACACCGAAACGTCTGAGAGAAAACAGTAACACTTCTGGCAGAAAACCTTCCTGGGCTGGGGATGAGCTAACACGCCTCACACAAGATAGGATGAAAAAGTTAAACTGACCCACCTGAACGTTAAATCTTTCTTTTCATCAGAAACAATACCATTAGGTGAATGCAAAGGCAAGTCACGCCACGGGAAAGTATTTGAGATCTGTGTCTCCACTCAAATGCCCAATCAAGAATAGACTTTTTTTTTTTAATCCTAGAAATTATTCTAGATTGTTACTGTTCTCCTCACACTATTAGTGAATGTGAAATGTGTCTCAAAAAGAAGACACAACAAAGAGCCAGAAGAAAATGAAAAGATGCTCAGACTTCCCAGGTTCCAAGCCACCAGGCAGTATTTCCATGCACACCCCACAACGGCTACAGTGTTTTAATCGGGCGACAGTATCGGGGTGGAGAGAGGAGGGACCAGACGCCTCTGCTGCTGGGGGAGGGGACTCTGGAGGGGACAAGCCTGTTTGACAGTTTCTGCTACTGCTGGACATACACAGACCACGTGACCCACCAAATCCTCACCCCCACCCCCAAACAGGAAAAGAAACCAAAAGCAAAGGTTACCCGCAGTAGAATGAATACACCATGTTGCAGTTACACCGAGGAACAGGACACGGCAAAGAAATGACTGGAATATCCCCACATCCAACAGCAGGGGGCGTGCCTGTTCATGTGGAACAAAAGAAGCCAGACACTCTAGCACTACTAACTAGTAACTAGCAACTAGTAACGGTTCCCCCTGCAAAACGTAGGGAGACAAGAAAACCTCATCTGTGCTGTTCTGTCCTGACACCGGGTCTCTAGTTGGTTTGCACACTTAGGAGTTTTGCACTTTGATGTGAGTGCTACATATCAATAAAATGTTTCTAAAACTTTCCGAGACAAAAGGAAAAAAAAAAAAAGGACCGGACTCATCCAGGAATAATGTATCTAAGTGCTAAAATGAAACACAAGCACACAGGAATGGTTACAATTCCTCTGGGCCCCTGCTCAGCCCCCTGAATTGAACAGATGCTCCAGGCGGCATGTGTCAAAGAGTTCGGAAGAGCCTAGAAGGTCATTCGGTTTCCTCGCATCCCTCACGGTTCCAACAGGGATTCACACCCAGTTCCTGCCGTGAGAAAAGGAAACACCCCATTTTGCTCACCCCGTGTCTCCTTTCTGGCTGTTTCAACATCATTTTATATCCCATTGCGATCTTTTGGTTTGAAATATGAATAAGGAAATAAAAAAATTAAAATGATAATGTTTTGGTTTGAAATCAGAAATAAATACTTTTTCAGAGCGACTGTAAATGACGGCTGGAAACGCCATCCTTGATGTACTAAGTGTTGCGTAATCACTACCACCACTGGGAGTTCAATTCACTGGGCGCAGCTTGGGGACAAAAGCCTAATAAAAACAGCATATATTTGCTTCCTGAATTGCAGGTTGTCTAAAAATACGAGTAAACCAGAAAATGACCTGAAAGCAATGGCGCACGTGATGTGACAGGTCCGTCTTCCGGAGGTCTATCCCGCTGGCACTGGGGCGGACCCTGTTCTCAACACACAGCCCCTGTCCTCAAAGACTCAGCGGGAGAAACAAAGGCACGGCCACCAGTCAGCAGAACCCCCTGGGACGTGGAAGTCCTGCTGAGAGGCGACCATGGTGAGAAGGAAAGAACGACAACAGGGGACCTTCCCAGACTCGGGGACACACTGCAAATCTGCAGGCGTTCCTATTCAGACCCCAGGACGCGACCGCCTGGGCCACCTCAAGTCAGCTCGCTTCGCTTCCGTCACAAGAAAGGCGGCCTCAGAAAGCGATGGGGAGGGGCGCCTGGGGGACTCAGTCGGTTGAGCGTCGGACTTCAGCTCAGGTCATGATCTCACAGTTCATGGGTTCAAGCCCCACATTGGGCTCTGTGCTGACAGCTCAGAGCCTGGAGCTGCTTCAGATTCTGTGTCTCCCTCTCTCTCTGCTCCTCCCCTGCTCATGTCTCTCTCTCTCTCTCAAAAGTAAATAAAAACATAAAAAAAATAAAAATGAAATTTTTAAAAAAGTGATGGGGAGCCACTTTTTTTTTTTTTTTTTTGCCACGATGCAGCATGTGGCAAAGTCCTAACGGATGTTGGGGACAAGCCACCCTGGACAGTGGGTGCACTTACGCTAAGATAAACTTCAGCTTAATTCATTACGTACAATGGTAGAAGGTTGAGACAAAAATGAAACTGGTTCAGAATTAAGATGAACGTTTTGAACTTAAAATTATAAGTATGGGGCACCTGGGTGGCTCAGATGATTGAGCATCGGACTTCGGCTCAAGTCATGATCCCGCAGTTTGAGTTCAAGCCCCATGTCAGGCTCCCTGCTGTCAGTGCAGAGCCTGCTTCAGATCCCCTGTCTCCTCTCACTGCACCTCCCTGCTCGCTCGCTCGCTCTCTCTCTCTCTCTCAAAAATAAACAAGCATTAAAAAATATTAAGTAATAAAGAATGAAAGAATGGATAGTCCAAATCACATAAGAATTTTAAAACTTTTCATTCAAAATCCATATAAAATAGTCAGATGAATTCTAGAATAGATTCACTAGAAATGACAAAGAGTAAATAAAATCTTGAATATACAAAGACCTCTTGAAAATCAATAAGAAAAACAAAAGCCTCCCCTTGGAAAGTGTACAGATAAATAGTCTGTAGAAAAAAAGATAACAGTAAAAAAATTAAAAGAAAATCAGTTCTACAAGTTACCCCAAAGAAGATAATTAAATACTGTTTCCCATTTTTGCCAAATTGGCAGTTGATTCTTTAAAAATCAGCTCATCAGGGTCTGGAAAGATTTGGAAAGACAAGCAGACAGGACAGATGTGAGTGGAATAATACTACCTTCCTAAGACAGTTTATCTACCCTGGACGTAATTATAGTTCTAAAGATACGGACAAACATTTATGTACAAGTAAACAATCTAAACAGTCCACGAGCTTTATTTAAAAGCAGGATATGTAATTAGACCTACAATATGGCATCAGTATCATAAAATACTCCTGTGTGTGCACTTGCATTGAATAGGATGAATGGAAAATATGTGAATGTTTGCAGTGATTCACTGGGCGACATGATTGCAGGTGATTTTCATTTTATTTGTAAATATTCTATAATAAGCACATGAGGCTCCCAGATGCAGACAAACATTGTTCTTCTCAAAAGTCTTCCTTAAGGTGTAGCCCTTGACCTTGACCTGGAGGGTGGGGAAGGGCTCTCAGGAAAGCTGTGCTGCAGGAAGATGTTGGGGGCTGAGGGGAAGCCACGGTAAGGGAGGTAAGAAAGGAGGGTGGGTGCACAGACCCTGACGGCACGTGGATGGCGAGCTAAGGGCTACTGAGCATTCAAAAGATGGAACTGGAAACAAAGACGTCATTGATGGAGCCATTGGTTGAGCTGGTGGAGCAGAAGCTCTCTTGCAAGGGGTCAGGGGTTTCCGGGAGCCACCGCAGAACTGGGAAATAATAAAAGAGGCTGACTGGGCACCGGGGGCGGGGGGTACAAAGTATGCGTCTGCGTAAACAGGGCGGCTGGCAAACCCATAAAAAACTATGTCCATTTTCCCCTGCAGACGGTGCTCTGAGCCCTGACTGGACTCTACCACCACCTCCCGAAGAACAAAGCTCCACGAGTCAGGACCCAGGATATCACCATCCGCCTCACAAATTCATCCCTTCTGAGGTCCACTTAGACCCTGGGATCGTCCGGCCTGGGACCCAACGTGAGAGAACGCAGTGAATACAGGGGCCCCCTTCTTTCTGTGCCTTTCTGTTCCACAACACCCAAGTCAGCAGGATGCTCTGTGCTTGTTAGGATACATCTATTGAATCAGGTGGTAAACTAGGGAAGATTTAAAGAAATCTTCTCAGAAACCGATCTGAAAAATGAAAAAGTAAAGAGAAGAGACACCTCCAAGCCAGAAAGACTTGAGTCTCACGCTGGACTTTGCCACTTCCCAGGGCCTTCCCTGAAACCCGATGGATTCCCCTCCCCAATGGGGAAAGTCAGAACTCTGCAGGTCTGCACAGGACCAGACAATACAATATATGTGACAGGACCCCACCCAGACCACGTCCCAGTGACTGAGTCCCGTAACCTGCCCTTCAGAGAGGCCGAGGATGGTGGCTTCACGGACTCACCAAGGCACTGGGACCCTGACTCAGGGGACACCGAAGTGCTGAGTCAGTGTCCTCAAACCTGTGCTCCATCTGCACCAAGTCCCCCACCTCACCCAGAATTTCCACCGGCTTCTAAATGCATCAGGGACACAGGAGAGGCACAAGGTATGAAATATCCAATTGCTTATTAAGACATGTTAAGGACAGAGGCACCTGGGGGGCTCAGTCAGTTGAGCGTCCAACTCGGCTCAGGTCATGATCTCCTGGTTTGTGGGTTCGAGCCCCACGTCGGGTTCTGTGCTGACAGCTCAGAGCCTGGAGCCTGCTTCGGATTCTGTGTCTCCCTCTCTCTCTGAACCTCCCCTGCTTATGCGTACACACACATGGTTCTCTCTCTCTCTCTCTCTCTCTCTCTCTCTCAAAAATAAACAAACATTTAAAAAAAAGACATGTTAAGTATCATTCTAGTAACACATGAATGCTCTCAGGTGAGAAGACATCAAAGGCAACAAACTTCAACAATGTGATCAATATCTATGGGGAAATGCCCGCCCAGACACCCTGGCGAGTGGCAGTGCCACAGGATTCAGGAAGTCAGTGGTCTGCACAACAGAACAAGCCCCCTGCTTCACCAGCACCAACAAGAAAAACACAAACACAAACCCAAGAAGGCTTCGAGCGGCATCTGAACGGACTTACTTGGTGTCTAGTAAATGCTGTGAACGGACACAGTTGCTCAGCGAAGGGGCCGCGGCCATGGCTCTTCTACGGGAGCCTGCCCACGATGGCGCACCCCGAATCAGACCCCCATGGAGGGCACGCCTCTAACAGAGTTACAGCTGTGGCTGCCGGCGGAGGGAGCCGACAGCGAGGCCCTGGGAGGCTCGCGCCGCCCGGGACCTCAGCAGCTGCGATGGCAGCACCTGCCGCGTCCCCGGGGCTCGGCTGGGAAAGCCGCTCACAGCCAGGGCCACCCTGTCCTCCACCGTCTTCTCCTGACAGGACAACCACAAGGAAAGAGGGCTTCCTAAGCGGGGCTGCTGGGGGGCTGGAACTGTGCCCCGGGAGCCCGCCTCGAGGGCCAGACCGGGGCCTGACCAAGGAACCTCGCTGCCCCCAGCGAGGGAACGTCACCGTGTCTGCGGCCACGGTCGGCGGCGCGGCCCTTCCCGGGTGTTTACTGCCGCACCCCGTCCCTGTGCCGACACTGCATCCCCGGGGTGGGGGCTGGGGTGGATACCCTGCCACGCGTCTGAGCCAGGAGGAGCCCCATCCAAGCACGGCCTCCCAAAGCTCTGCACACAGAGCGGTAGCACGGGCTGCGACGCTGGGGTCATCTCCGCCGGGACGGGGACAGAAACAAGGCATTGGGGACCAGCAGGACAGCCTGTAGCGGACTCCACCGGGGTTCGCGGGGCCAGTGGCTCTCCGGGGAGAGGATGACACCCCCACCCCCTTGCAGAACCCGGGCTTGCACAGGGGTCTGGCTTCCACCGAATGCACAGTGGACCCCATCTTGTGGGCCCCTCCAGGAGGAAGCTCCACGGCCACGTTTCCCGCCTCCATGGTCGAGGAGACACATGCTGAGGTAGAGCCTCTGTCCGGCTGGGTCGCAGAGGACTTGGAGGAGCAGAGGCCCTTCGCTGCCCCATGACCCGCGTGGAGAGTCGGAGAGGAATGAGTGGCATGGCCGCAGATGCCCATGTCCGTCCCCGCAGCAGGAGCCCGGCTAATCCTGGTGTATGCGGCTCCCTCCTACCCCCCACACCCCTGACACCCCATCAGGCTGCATGGACACACGGCCCAGGCCTGGACGATTGCCAGCCACAGTGACTGGCTCCAGGTGGACGTGCGGCTGGCCTGGACCAGTGAGAATCAACCCCAGGCCTTTTTACAGAACCGCAGAGACCAGCACCCATTTTCCAGAGCAAGGGCTGCTGAACTCGGAGAATTCAAGGCCGCTCCCTCGTGGGGAGCACCTGCCAGGGAGGAAGCCACACCAGGAGGAGGCAGAGAAGACCCGAGAGAGAAGGTTCCTGCCCAGGAGGCCTGTGCCCTGGACGCAGCGCCCGATCCTCACCCTGGATGGTTTGTCCTGTGAACCGGGCACGGGCCTTTCCCCCTGGTGTGCCCTCCCCCGGCACCTGTTCCTACACACAGAGCGTGCCTGCTGCTCGGGAAGAGAACAGTAAGATGCTCCTAGAGAAGCACTGAGGAAACGGCCCCCGGACAATCTGGGGGAGCTGAGCACGGGCGGATGCTTCCAGCCCCGGAGAGAATGCAGACGGGCCGCGCCCCGGGCCGCAGGGAGCCAGGCTGCGGACGCCTCCCCTTCCGACGGCCGGGCGTGGGTTGCTCCCACCAGAGGGCTCTTGCTTCTTCCGGCCTTTCACACGCATGCGTGACTGCTAAATCGAAGCGAAATCACAAGATTGGAACAAGCAAAGCAGAACAAACACTTCTTTTCCCAACTAACAGCTCTTGGGGAAATGGCTCGAGTATCTTCCCAGGACCGCGCGCCACGTCCATTAACGGGTCCAGGCAGGAGCGCGAGGAACACTGACTTCTGGGAGCCACAGACGCCTGGTCTCTGCTCTGGGAGGGGCAAGGATGGGCATCCTTCAGGCGCAGCCGCCTGGGTGCCGTTTGTTGTTGTTCCCATGTGTGCAAGAGCCCCGGAGGAGGCTGCGCACCCGACCAGAGAGGCACAGGGCGCGGACGGGTCTGGAACGTGCCGCGGTGTGGGAGGCTCTCCGTGCCCTCATCCTCGATTGGTGAGGAGAAGCCCCAGGCCCCACCTGGCTTCCGAAGGGGGTTGTCAGCATATCACGGGTCCTTCCGCTTCCTGGGTCATAAACCCACAGTCTGAAACCCCACCCCCCCACCCAGTGAACCGTACTGTCCTTCACGAGCGTCCAAATGCTGTGCTGGCAACTTCTGCGGTCCGACTGTTGGGTGGGGGCCCAGACTCCCGTACCAAACAGCCCTGGGTGGCCTCCTGAATTCTCTCACGGCACCCCACCGTCCCCCTGACACCTGCCAGCCAGACGTGTAGACGTGTATGTGCCACGCCTCATCGGCGGACAGAAGCCAAGGGCCCCTGAGTCAGGGGACAGGACAGCGCCCTCACAGAGCAGGGACCAGAAGACGGGCTGGAGAAGGGCTTCCTGAAGGAGGTGGTTCTGAAGGCTCCATGACCAGCAAGACGCGGAAGGGGAAGCGGCCGTGTCCTGGTAGACAGAGCGTAGAAGAGGCGTGAGGGAGGGGGCTTCACGGAGTCAGAGCGGGGACAGCAAAGCAGCACAGCCCCCAGCAGGAGGACACAGGGCGGGCCCCCCCATCAGAAGGCTGGGGCCCGTCCACGTGGCCACTTACCGACCAAGTGCTGACCTTCACTTATTTATTCTGGGATCACCGCCTGCAGGAGGGCAAGGGCAGTTCAAAGCCGGCCAGAGGGCCATTCCCCGCACCTGCACGGGGGCCACCCCGAGCCAGCCCCGGGCATTCACGGGATGCACTCACCCCTTCCAGTACCGGCTCTGTGGGCAGCTGGGCGACCACATCCACGCTCACAGGCTGAGCCAAAGCACCTGGAAAACTATTTTAAATACTAAGAGAGTTTCTAAGGTAACTCGTTACTAAACGAACAGATCCAAGTCAGTATTTTTTCCTAATTAGCCAGCAACAGTCACCCAGATAATTTAATAGGAGACTGACAATCCCATTTGCAATAACTGGCATACAGCCTTGAACTCACAGACACAGAACACGTAAGACAGTACTGAACTCCTCGGGAAGAAGCACTAAAGTTTAAACGTGAGAACACAGTGATTTTTAAAAGTCCCAAGTAGCAGAGGGCCATTGCACGGAATTGCTCAATCTGGTAAAGATGATCGTTCCCCAAAATGATTTAAAAAATCTCATGCAATTCTAACTATTATAATCTCATATGATATAAATAGTAATATTCTTCTTATAGGATACATATGATTGAATGGCCAAAAAAAAAAACTGAGAAAAATATAATGAGGTAGGTCTCCTACTAAAAAATATAATGAATTTATTTTGATGAATATATAATCACAATTAATATATAACATATGAATATGTAATGAGGGAGGTTGGATATTAAAATATATGGCTGTAGTTATTAAAAAGACAGACTCAGGTAAACAAAAAAAGTTAAAAGTCCAGAAGAAGAACTTAGTATAAATGAAAGCGGGTATATAATAAAACACACATCTCAAGTCAGTTGCAAAACTGGACAGTTGGATTGACGGGGCTCAGACACCACACACCTAAATGCGTCTTCTATGCGCTTAAGGTCAAGTATAAAGAAAAGGAATGTAGAAAAGAACCAGAAGAAAATAATCAGTCGCCATTCACCTGACGTGGCGGTGGGAAGGACTGATGAAAACCCACCGTTAAACGCTCACACTAACAGCACAACAGAATGATACTAGAACAAACGGTTTTCACATTCACAGCAGGAATCCATCTGTCCCATGAGAATACCCCCAAAGCCACTTTTCACGGGTGTAAACAGGGACCCACTTTATGCTTTGCTGAGGAGAGTGAAGCCTGCCACTCCCCCCAGAAAGTTTCTTAGCAGAAATGTATAAAACCTTTAAAAATGTTCAGGCCACTCAAGCCAAGAATTCTGCTTCTAAAGACTGACTGCAAACGAGTGAATGAAGGCAGTCTCGAAGATCTAGTCTAACGTGACTTTCCAGGCAATGAAACGTTCTCCTACTAAAAATCATGTTTTCAAAGAAATCTTAAAAACAAGGGATCACTGGCATTAAAGGCAAAACAAGCAAGATGCAACGCTAAATCCAGAGAACTCCCCAAACTTTGCTTTGAAAGATGTGACACCCACATCTACTTGACTTGATTTCATTCAGCAAATTGGCCTCGGCCCTCTCAGGAGTAGAAGGCAGACTCTAGAGAATGACAAGACAGACCAGGGGCTGCCTGGCTGGAGTTTATAGTCCTGTCTGTAAGATCACACACACTCACACGCACGCACGCATGCACACACACACAGCAAATACCAAAACATCAATGATATTTGGTGGAAGGTGGGTGATAATTGTCTTTCTTACACTTACTCGAAAATGTTTCCATCATGCACATGTGACACTTCCATAATCAGCTAGGGGACCTTGGACAAAATCCTCAGCACTTCCTGCCTGGGACACAACCCCTCCCCCCATGGGGAGGTACAAGCACGTCACCAGTGTGTGTCTGAAGTTCTGTTCTTCCAGTGACCAGGCACCACCTCAGTCCTCCCTCCTGTGACAACAGTTTCCTTTGTTACCATCAAGAATGTGTGAGAAAGACTAGGAGACAGTGATTTGCCTACTATATTTGAAAAATCTAAATGACCTTTCAAACGATTCAGCTTAAAATAAATGCATGACTCAGGAACAAGTGATCCCCAATGACTAAACGTCCTCACAAAAATACCTTCAAACTGTCCCCAACTATAGATAAATCCCCCCCCAAAGGCCATTCATGCTCATCAGTATTAACAAGAAAGTGGGAATTATGTCAGTAAACTTCAGAACCTGTTTGAAAGGGACCTGTCCATGGTGCTCATCAGCACGCTGGGAATGGAGGCTGGCAGAATCTACATGCAACTTTTTCAAAGGCTACATAGATGGGAAGGAAAAGGGGAGAAGTCTCATTTTAGGAAGAGCCATTTGAAATTGATTCTTGCAACATGTTTGTTTAGAATGAGACACCACGGTGCGCTCTATGCCTTCTGTTCCGGACGGAGGGGGAAGTGGACCAAACCCCGGGAGAAGCCGCACGAAAACCTGTCAGGCCCCCCTCCCCCCAAAACTCCCCGAGACACAACCCACACCACCCAGACGGACTTGCCCGTCTCCTCCTTAATGGAGGAACGTGACCAGTGGAGGGTCAGGCTACCTACTGAGGAGCCCTGGAGCAGTCAGACTGGTGCCTGCCCCTCACACATCCCACAGAGAACCTCCGAGCCTCTGCTCCTGCTCAGGCCCCTCTCTCGGGCTGGGCGATGGGGTCTGGGGTGAGCCAGATGGGGCCCCTCCCTCTGCAGGGAGACAGATGACGGACAAGCAAACAGACGGCACCACTGTGGGGAGTGCAAAGTGCAATAAAGGAAATGAAAACAGGAGCGTCCTGTGAATCCCGTGATGGACACCTGGGCTGGACAGATTCCTTTCACGGGGGACCCCAGGGAGGGATTCTCAGAGGAGGTGTCATTTGAGCTGTGTGGCCCTGGCCAGTGAGGTGGCCGCCATGGGGGCCTTCACAACGGAGGGAAGAAGCAGCAGCAGGAGGCGCTGGTGTGGGGCCCGGCGGGGCACTGGGAGGACCAGGAGGAAGGCTGGACCACTGCAGGGCGGGAGGGAGGAGAGGCGGCAGGGGGTGAGGCCAGACGGGGCAGTGAGGGTGGCGGGGCGCTTGGGCCTCCGGTCATGGGGAGCATGGGGTGGTGTTATTTGTGGAGTGAGACTCACGGGTAAAATATACCCATTTTGAAAACATTTTTAAAGAGACCATGACAATAATAGGAAGCCACCCAGAGTGCCTTCAGTGGGGAGACAGACAAACTGGTGTGTCCAGACAATGGGATACTCGGGGGTAAAGAGAAATGAGCCATGGAGGCAGGAGGGAACACGGAAGGGACGCAGGCCGCACACCGTGCGGGCCTACTGTCCCACGTCCTGGAAGGGGCAAGGCTGTGAGGGGCTGAGCAAGGGGACAGCGGTGGGGGCGGGGGGCATCGTCAGGGCAGAGAGACTATTCCGTCTGATATGCCGGAAGGGCAGACACATGACGTTACACGTTTGTCAGAACCCACCGAGCGCCCACCACCAGCAGTGAGCCGCAGTGGGCACCGCGGACTTCAGTTAGTAATAATGTATCGGCATCGGCCCATCACTGTAACAAAGGGGCGGGGCTATTGCAAGGTGTCAATCACAGGAGAAGTGTGGGGACAGGAAGTACAGGGGAGCTCTGTGCTCTGTATCATTTTTCTACAACCTGAAAACGGCTCTAAAAAATTAAGTCTATTTTAAAAGAAGAGCTGCTGTTGTAATGTTCACTTGTGTCAACCTTGGTCTCTTCCCTCCTACCGGACCCTACAAACTAACTCAACCCTCAGGGCCAAGAGTGTCCCCGGAGCCCGGCAGACAGGCTGGAGCCGGCGAAGGACGGCCGGTCACAGCGGCGTGTCACTTTGCGAGATGTCTGGCTCCCAGCTCAGCCGCCTAATACTCAGCCCCTCAAACCACTGTTTTCTCGTCTGTAAAACCAAAATAAAACCAAAACCTAGACTCGGGGGTGCCAAGAGGGGCAAACGAGATGATCAGGGAGGGCACTTGGCCTGTTGCCTGGCACATGATGGCTTTCACGAGATGCAGGCAGAGAAATAAACACTCCATGAGAGTTTATCATCCGGATTTGGTTGGTGCGGGGCAGCCGGCAACATTGTTTCACACCTGACTTGAAACTTTCTGTTATAAAAAGGATAAAGACAGGCGCACGGGCCAGAACAGAGAACGGAGCAGTGGGCTGCCACGTGCCCGTCCCCGCATCGGCGGCGCCAGCACCGGGGGGCTGTGCCTCTCCGTGTTCACAGCGCCCCCCCACCCCCGCCCCCCACCCCCTGCACCGTGCTGAAGCCAGGGCAAGCCATCACACTTTCCAGCTGTGACTGTGGCTTGGATTTCAACCAAAAATGACTTCTTTCTTTCAACATTCCTCTTGTTTGACACATCTTTTAGAGTATTCGGTTCAGCTGGCTTGGTGATGGGGTCGAGAAACAGAGCCCCTGCCGACTTCTGTGTGATTGTAAATTGGTATATCTTTGCACTATTTCCCTTCCATCCAAATGAAACATCTCGATGGAGTAGTCACAATCACCAGAACACAGGTGACAAGTAACCCCGAACCTGAGGACAAAGATGGATACACAGGTGAGTGTTCACACTAGAGCTGACTTTATTGACGAATGTTTGGAAGCAAGTTCAGTTTGCTGCCAGGAAGGGCCCTGGAGGAGGGCTGTGGGACTTCCTCAGAACAGCAGGCAGCACACAGAAAGAATGAGGAAGACATGGACTGGAACAGAATAATCTACAAGACATATGGCCAAGTAAGAAAAGGTACAAAATACAGTGTACAGAATGCCATTATGAGGGTAAAAAAGCAGGCACACATGAAGGTGTATGCTTATATGCTGTGTGACTTCAGTAGGTCTTCAGGGAGTCGAAGAGGGGGCTCAGAGGTTGCCTTGGGGGAGAACAGTGATGGTGATGGTGATGGTTGTGGTGGTGATGATGGTGATGCTAATGGTGATGATGGTGGTGATGGTGTTGATACAGGTGATGGTGATGATGGTGGTGATGGTGTTGATACAGGTGATGGTGGTGATGACAGATGACAGTTATGATGGTGATGTGGTGATGGTAGTGATGGGGATGGTGGTGATGTTGATGATGTTGATGATGGTGGTGATAATGGTGATAGTGATGGTATTGATATAGATGATAGTGGTGATGACAGTTATGATGGTGATGGTGGTAATGGTGATGGTGGTGGTGATGGTGATGATGTTGATGATGATAGTGGTGATCATGGTGATGGTGATGATGGTGGTGGTGGTGGTGGTGGTGGTGATAGTGATGGTGATGGTGATGGTAATGGTGGTGATGGTGTTGATGATGGTGGTGATGATGGTGATGGTGTTGATATAGGTGATAGTGGTGATGACAGTTATGATGGTGATGGTGGTAATGGTGATGGTGGTGGTGATGGTGATGATGTTGATGATGATAGTGGTGATCATGGTGATGGTGATGATGATGGTGGTGATGGTGGTGATAGTGATAGTGATGGTGATGGTGATGGTAATGGTGGTGATGGTGTTCATGATGGTGGTGATGATGGTGATGGTGTTGATATAGGTGATAGTGGTAATGACAGTTATGATGGTGATGGTGGTAATGGTGATGGTGGTGGTGGTGGTGATGGAGACAATGGTGATGAAGAATGATGATGATGGTGATGGTGGAGATGTTATGCACGTATTATCTATTTAAATATTTTTTTAAATAAATGTAAGGAGAAACAAGAAAGATAGAAAATAATTTGCCAGACCAAGTATAAGATCCATCTCCCATGGGGATTGGAAAGGGACCATACACATAGAAGACCAGAGTCAAGAAAACTAATAGCATAAAAAGAAATGTCAGGACAGCACAGGTCATAGGGTTAAAGGGGGGGAGGGGTCATTGTGTTCCTCAGGAATCAGTGACTTCTGGCCTTGAAGCTGCTGGCTCAGGACATGTTCCCTGCAGCTCTTGGCCCCAAATCTAGAGAATGCCATACTGGACACACCCCAAGACCTGACATAAGGACGCAGGGGCATCTCCTTCCAAACCACACCCCTCCCCGTGCCTGGCAGCAGATACCCACAGTGGTTAATGGCCTGGCATCTCTGTCCTTCCCTGACTTGGTGTGTGATGTTTGCCTGCTCATGCAGTCCTCTGAGCCCGTTAACAAATAAATGACATCTCTTCCCACTTAATACTCAAGTAATCGGCAGAGGTTTTGATAGCTCAGACGTGACCTTTGGACTTATTTTGGCCTTAGGAATCTGGGGTCAGTGGAAACACTGGGACACCTGGAAGGAATTGTATTTCTGAATGGATATCCCAGACTCTGTTGGTCAGCTTTTGACATTCTGTGGCTTAGATGGCCCAGAGCATGGCAATTTGAGTTCTTATCAAACAGAGAGGAAAAAATCATCCAAGATGAATTTGATTGGAGGGTTTATTTGTGTGCCAAGAAGTTAAAGAATGGGCACCACAGACAGCTCTGGGGACCATGGACATGATAAGCAATTAGTAAGTGTCTGCTGAACACAATCCCTAGGAGAACATGACCTTATGAAAGTGAGACAAATCAACCTTGAACTTGAAATACAGCTGTCCAGCCCTCCCCTGGAAACTCCTCTTGAAATAAATCTCTTTAAAATGGTTTCTCTAACATCTCCAAATAATAAAAAAAAACTTAAAAGCGCAGGGAATGATGCATTAAACACACAGAACCGGTAGTTGCTAGTGCTGTTGTCTGGTGTCCGTGTTTATGAACATATGTAAACGATACACAGTGAGGCCTGACGACATGTATGTACAGCGTGTGCGGTGAGGCACCCACCGGTGTGTGCATGATGACTTGTGTGTAAACTCTACGCAAGGAGGCACCACTAGCAAAACCAAGATGCTCCCCTGGTCCTTTCTGCTCTCCCAGAAGGAACGAGCCGCATGGATTTGGTCTGTGCTCTCCCACACCAACACTTCGAGCGCGCGCGTGCGTTGCACACACGCTTGCTCACACACGCTCTCTCCTTCTCTCCTAGCCCCCCTCCCACACACACTCATATACGTCTGATCCCATTTACTTGGGGAGCGGGGTAGGTTTACAAACATGTTATCACTTCACATTTTGTCTTGCAACTTGATTCTATCGTAGAAATTTAGTCCATTGCTTTTTTTTTAATTTTTTTTTAACGTTTTTATTTTTGAGAGAGAGAGAGAGTGAGCAGGGGAGGGGCAGAGAGAGACGGAGACACAGATCTGAAGCAGGCTTCAGGCTCGGAGCTGTCAGCACAGAGACTGACATGGGGCTCGAACCCACACACTGTGAGATCACGACTTGAGCCGAAGTTGGACGCTTAACCGACTGAGTCCCCCAGGCGCCCCTAGTCCATTGCTTTTAACGAACTCCCCAACATCCCAGGTAAAAACATACCACGTTCGATCCGTCTGGCTGTGTGGGTTGTTTTCCGTCATCATTACCCACAGTGCCCTCACTTTATCGACCCCCTAGCATGGGCCCCCTTACTCACGTCTCCTTGCCTAGAAAGAGATGCAGGGAGGCAGGCACATTTCCCATTTCACGTGATTCTGCCCAACTGCCACTCCAAAATGACCACGCCACCTGTGCCTGAAACGTAAGAGAGCCGTTTCCACACATTGTTGCCAACACTTGACATTTTTCTGTCGATCCCTTGGGTGGGAAAAAGTCCTGCCCTTTCCCTGTTCTTCCGTCTTCTTCTAATTCTCCCTGCTCCTTTCCTGGCTGGCGCACGGCCTGTCACATCACACACAGTCACTGTTTCTCTGGTCCTCCTGGGCCGCTAACAGCAGCAGGGGCTGCCCGAGGCTGCGGAAGGGTGTGTGACTCGCCGATGGTCCCGTGGCTGCGTGAAGGCAGCGAGCCGACGGGCCGGGCTCCTGTGGCCGCATCAGGGGCCTGTGTGTGCAGAGACAGGCGTAGAGGAGCAAGTCAGAGCCACCGTGAAGTGTCTTCTTCCTATTTCCACGAAGTCCTGGTGTGAATCCGTGAAGCACCCGACTTCAGTCTTCCCGCAGCGGCCGGTGGCACACGATGCTATTGCACACCGAGAAGAAGGGAAGCAAGGAAGCTGCCCACTGGGACACGCAGGTGCCGGCCACCTTCGGGGAAGGCTCGAGAGCGGCTCTGGGCCTCCCGTTCAAGCCTAGGACGACTGCCCTCGCCCTCCGAGCCTCGGCTTCACGGCCTGGAAAGTGGGGCTGCGCTGCTCCCCCAGGGCCCTGGCAGAACTGAAGCGGACCGCAGGCCTGAATGACTGCCGTCACGCCGCCAGCGAGCCACCTACGGCCACCTCCCCGCCCTGCCCAGAGGTCTGCATGAAGCCGTCACGCACTGCTCCCCTCCAAGGCTCTTCTCTGGATCGCTGCTGATAGATTCGGGGTCCCCAGGAAAGCCTGACCCCTCCCAGCATCCCAGTGTTGACTCGGGTAAAGCAAGAATGAGGGGGAAGTTCCCCAGCCTTCAGGGTCTCCCCAGAGCAGGGCCGGGTCAGCTGGGAGGCCACTCGGGCCCCGTCAACCCGGAGGGTCCCTCTTCCAGGCCGTGGCAGCTGCCCGGGGAGCCCGCATGGCCTGGGCTCCTCAGCACTCACCAGGCCACTCGGCAGAGCGAGCCCCACATCCGAAGGCACAGGCCCCGCGGCGGCACCGGGAGCATCCGGGCAAAGAGAGGAAGCCAGTCATACCTGCCCGTGTGACCCCAGCCTGCACGGCCACTTAGGAGGAACAGGCAGGTCCCCCCTGCGGGATCAACTCGCCTATCTGGAGGCCGTGCGGGCCATCACTCAATCCCACTCTTGTCATTGCTGGGGTTTTTTTTTGTTTGTTTGCTTTATTTATTTTTGAGAGAGAGCTCTCAAGTGGGAGAAGGGCAGAGAGAGAGAGAGAAAAAGAGACACAGAATCGGAAGCAGGCTCCAGGCCCTGACCTGTCAGCACAAGAGCCCAACGCAGGGCCCAATCTCATGAGCTGTGAGATCATGACCTGAGCTGAAGTTGGACGCTCAACCGACTGCGCCCCCTGGGTGCCCCTGTCACCGCGCTTTAAAGGCCCTCAGGACAGCCCGGGAGAGGCTGGCTGCCGGCGCCTGCTGCTAATCGATGCCGTGTTACGGTCAGTGAGGCGGCACCCCGGCCCGTTGCTGCCACTTAGAGCCAATCCCCACCGTTCTGAACACTTCGGGAATCCGCAAGGGCTCTCTGCGTTGACCTCCACTCAATTTTACGTTGTGCCGAAGCACATAAAGCGTCTCTCTCTGCATGTGACCTTCCAAATCCAGGTCTCCCCCGTGACCCGGAAGTAAACGTTCCCTATGAAAACCTTTCATAAGCCAAAATAACATAGACCAAACATGCAATCGCCATGAATTTATACGCAGAATTATTTTTTAGCATCCCCAGGCCCCAAAACTACCCTCTCTTGGGCTTTTCTGAAACCTTAGGACCCATCCTGATACAGAGATGCACCAAATAAATCGGAATGGAATGCAGATGCTCACAGACTCCAGACCCTGGCGGTTGGATGCTGAGGTTGTGAGTGTGGCTCCCGGGAAGGCGCTGGGGGGCGTGGGCCCGCCGGGAGAGCCCCCTGCAAAACCAGCACTGAACGCATGTACAAAACTCTGTGGATTACTTCTGGCCAGCAGTTAGCAAAAACAGGTACGAAGCAGGTCCTTCATAAAAGTGAAGTGGCCTGAGGCCAGCTTTGGGAAGGCGGGGGATTTCTGGAACCTACCACACTGTCTGCCCTAATCCCAAATCAATGGAAGCTACAAGCAAGTGTATGGTTGTTGGTTACCGGACGGGGCTAATTTATCAGCTCACTGAAGCCTCCCCAAAGCAAAGCAAAATAAACACCTCTCTGAGGTCGACACTGTTAAATCCCCATTTTCTAGAAAGACATTGAGTTTAAGAGGTAAAATGAGGGGCGCCTGGATGGCTCATTCGGTAAAGTGTCCAACTCCTGATTTCCACTCAGATCATGAAGTCACGGTTCGTGAGGCTGAGCCCTGCGCCAGGCTCTGCACTGACAATGTGGAGCCTGCTTGGCATCTCTCTCTCCCTCTCTGCCTTCCGCCACCTCTCTCAAAATAAATACAAAATAAACATTTAAAAAAAGAGGTAAAATGAAAGATGCCAGACTCCCAAATCCTCAGTCAATAAGATATTCATGTGAAAATGTTCACAGAATAATGTGAGGTTAAAAATACAGGATGCAGTGGAACCAATATAACACTCTATGTTAACTCTACTGGCATTAAAATCAAACACTTAATTTAAAAAACACAGATACAGCAAACAGCATGATTCTAGTTTGTTTCTAGAGCCTGTATCTGCACACACGAGGAGGGAAAAATACACTGAGCTCGGCCAACACGCCACAGTGTTCACCGCTGGGTAGCGGGAGCCTGTCGGGTGCAGCTTTTATCTTCACTAAAAGGGGGGAAGTTGTGGCCAATTGGAGGCTGCCCCACCCTCTCTGGGGCTCGGTTTCCTCATCTGTAATAACGTGGAAATAAAAATAGCACCTGCCTCAAAGGGCCGTTCAAAGACTGAAGGACTAATTCACGGAGAGCGCAGAGAATGTCCAAAAACGTTAGTTGCTAATATCCACAGAATCCATCATCGGCCAGCTTCCCCTCCTTGAGGTCACTGGGACCCACAGCAGAATCACGACCCAGCCGCCAGTCCAGGCCTCCGGCAAGGGACAGTCAAAATCATCACGGGCAGTTGGCCAGATGCTATTTATAAGCTGACGCTAACTCCAAGCAAGCACAAACAAGGACACCTTCGGAGCCCAGCCCTGTGTGACCTGCTGGGTTCTCACCCACTTCGGGTTATTATGACTCCAGGCCCACAGCCCTGCTGGGTAAACGCCTGCCAGACCTTTGCTGCCCAGGCTCGATTTCACACCCTCTCTCCCTGGCTCGGGCACCTGTGAGATCTTTCCCGCAAGTTGGATGCAGCGACCGCTCTCACAGAACTTGCTGCCGACATGGAAACAAAGAAGCCACGTTGGCTACATTGCAGCTTTGCTCAGAACGCCAAGAGAAAAATGAGAATCAAGGCTGAATTTCTTAGTTCCATTTCCTCTAAAATCAACACGGAGCAGGGGGAGCTCTGACCTCCAAGAACAAGCGCACATCAAAGGCAGTACGAGTCACCTAACAACTAAGCAGAGAGCAAGACCAGCTTCGGAGCTGGAGGCTGAGGCTGAGGAGTGGGGTCCGGGGTGAATGTGGGGACGCCCGGCTTATCACCACCACTCACCCAGCATTGCCTCTAGCAAACGGGAGCCACACCAACGACTGTGCAAGCCTTCCAGGGCTCCGAGCCCAGCAAGTCCTGTGTGTCTAAACTCCCGCTGTTCGCAGAGACGCAGAGGGCACGTGGGAGATAAGCTACACTTGAAATGAAATAAAATAAAATAAACAAGAAACCAGGAAAAACCTGAAAGAGGAATAAGGAATAAGGGGAACAGATTTCTCTATTATTAAGGCATCTATACAGCGATACTTAGGGGCGCCTGGATGGCTCAGTCAGTCAAGCATCTGACTCTTGATTTCGGCTCAGGTCATGATCTCGCAGTTCATGGGTTCGAGCCCTGTGTCGGGCTCTGTGCTGAGCAAGGAGTCTGCTTGGGATTCTCTCCCTCTCTCTCTGCCCCTCTCCCACTCATGCACACACTTGCTAGCGCTCTCTCTCTGAAAATAAACAATACAACGATAATTAGAACAACGTGGATTTGTTGCAAGAATGGAGTCAGGACGGGCGGCGGCTGGCTGGCTGCGTCCCTCAGATTTTATACGAAAACAAATTCCAGATTTATCAGAGCTTTACACAGAGGAAAAATGAACGTGTAAGAAGAGTAAACGTTTAGGAAATAATCTCAGAGCGGAGAAGGCCTGTCCGACGGTGACGCACGTCCAGAAGCCATTAACGAAAGACCATCTTGATCAACTCACCTACGTAAAAATGGAACTTTCTGTACGACAAAATCACAAGAAGCAGGTGGAACCCTAGCATCAAAAACTACTCGCATCTCAGACAAAGAGCTAACCTCCCTAATGCACGAGAATTCAGGACCAGAAGACAGAGGAAACCAGCAACACTAGAGAAGGGAGCGCAGGGAGAGAGGCCCCGGCCACAAGGAGAGGACGCCCCGGCTGCCAGGACGCGCAGGAAGTCCCGCGGTGGCTGCAGTGACCCCTTCAGTGGCCGAGCCCCACCTTCGTACCCGTGACCTCCTGACCCCGTGACCTCCTGACCCCTCCTGCTCCACGTCTCCTGCACCGGGACCCCACAGTGGAAGGCGCCCTTTCTTGACAAGGAAAAGCTTCCCGCATTCCTTCTAGAATCATCTGGCTGGGGCCCCGAACCACACAGGCAGCCCCCCCACCCCAGCCTCCTCACGGGGAGGCTTCTGAGCCTCCCACACTGCAAGTTCAGTAAAACCAACTTTACTTGACGCCCACGAGCAATGCTGGCAGCGTCTGGTGGCTCATCTTCGGAAGCCTGACAGACAGACGGAATTGGCTAAATATTGATGAGCAGCAGCCGCATCAGAGACCCTCCCGGGAGCCAAGAGGATCCTAGGGTTCTAGGATGGTGAGTCCTTCCAGGACTCGGTCTCCAGGGACCCCCGAGCACGATGCCTCGGCGGCCCGATGAAGAGAGTCTACCGGCAGGACAGTGAGGGGACAGAAGACACTTCCTGCTGACGTCACGCCTCCCGGCAGGCACTGGGCCACACCCAACACTGCAGGGCCGTATCCACTCTGCACGTGGGACCGGACCCCGACAGACACTGTGCCAAAGACCTGGGACCCGGGCCACGAGGCAGGTGAGCTTGGCTTTCGTGAAGCCAACAGTCTAGCAGGTGAAAGAACCAGGCTGAACCCCAACTCAGAGGCGGTGGTAGGTTCCGGATGTCCCAAAGGACCGAGAAGACGGGGCAGATCCTGGTCAAGAAGGACTTCTTGGGCGAGGAAGGGAAGGGGGGGAAGGACTCGGGCAGGCACAGCCCCAGCTCTGCACAGGGGTGGGGCGGAGCTCACGCCTTAAGAGTCCCGGGGCAGGTGCCAGCACGTGCCAAGGTCCTGAGGTTGGAAGGACGGCCAGACTATCATGAGGCCAGAAGCGCAGGGAGGGGCCAGAGCAGAGCGGGCAGGCCGGATGGGCGTGGTGAGGAGCCCGGGTGTTTTTAATCTTACAAGTCCATGGGCAGCCCTGGGGACTCTGAGTGAGATGGGAACACAGAGACAGCCTGGAATTACTGCCATAATGAGATTTGAGGTTTAAAAACATCATTCCAATTACCCAGCAGAAACCCACTTAGATGGGCCTATCAGAGGAAGCAGGGGGTGGGTCAGGAGGCAGCTGTGCCCCCCAGAGAGGAGACGCAGAGTCCTGGGTCCCACCGGAGGCGGGACACAACGAGACGCAGGTGGACGTGAGAAGCACCGGGCAAGAGTCTCCAGGACCACGACGCGGGGCTCCTGGCGGCGACGCAGAACAAGGCGGGAGGGGCCGAGGCTGCCGGCCCCCCGGGGAGAAAGCAGTGCCTTCCCTTGGGGACACTGCAGAAGGACAGGGGACTGCAGCTTGGGACCCCTCCTGAGCCTCAGTTTCCCTCGGTGTCAAGTGACCAGGCTGGACTAACTCAGGGCTTTCTGTTTTGTTCGCCCACCAAGTACAGACTCCAGCCAGTCCACACAGCACCCGAGGGTACAAGCCAATCAGACGAGAGGGTACAGGGCGTGCCCCCCAATTCCAGCGGGGCCCCTGGGGCACCCCCTCGAAACTCTGAAAGACCCGCCAGTAAGCGTGGGTAAAACTACAGACCTCCACAACTCGGCCAGCTCCCGCTGCCTCTGTCCGGCTCCCCGCCCCTGCCTGGCCTCACTCCTGCCCCTCGGTGCACGGAGCCTCCCGGCCCGTCCAGCACCCAGAACTGCAGCACCCGGGCCAAGCGGGGGCCCCTTCAAGGATGGCGGCTCTCCACCCAGAAGTTAATGACTTTGCCCTCAGCCCTTGCAAGCCCACACGGCAGCTCCCGTGCCACAGTGACGAGCCTGCACCCTGCAAAGAAGTTGGCTCTTCAGACGCGCATTTAAAAATACCCATGGATGGCACGGTATATAGAGAGAGAATGAAGCCAGGCACCTCAGCCCCCACAGAATGCAAATGTGCGCCTTGAAGAAATCCGTGTATCTTAAATAGAGACCCGAGAGAGGAGCACCACCGAATAACAGAAATCAGGGTTCGGAGGAGCGTGGTGGCATCCGGCCCAAGAGACCAGCGGCTCGCATCCCAGCGCGCAGCTTGCTCCCCGTCCTGATCCTTTCCAAGTGTCTCCAGTAACAGAGCTGCCCCCGGTGTGAGGAAAGACGCTCAGCACCACTTCCGGATCGATGTGCTCGGCCTTTATTTATTACCTCCTCCATGTTTCAAAAAGGAGGTAAGGTAACTTACAAAAATACCCGTTTAAAATGAAAAAAAAGATGGGGGCGCCTAGGTGGCTCTGTCGGCTGAGCGTCTGACTTCGGCTCAGGTCATAGTCTCATGGTCCGTGAGTTTGAGCCCCGCATCAGGCTCTGTGCTAACAATGAGAAGCCTGCTTGGAATCCTCTCTCTCTCTCTCTCTCTCTCTCTCTCTCTCTCTCTCTCTCTCTCTCTCTCTCCCCCCCTCTCTCTCTCTCTCTCCCTCTCTCTCTCTGCTCCTTCCCAATTTGCACTCCCTCTCTCTCAAAAATAAATAAACTTAAAAAAGGTAAAACACGTGGAGGAAAGAAAATCCATGATTCCCTGGTTTAAACACATAAAACACATCCTAAAGGATTCTGCGCTGAGATTGGAAGTTTGAATTGAAGTTGGAAGCCGGGCTTCCTAGCAGCCCTGGGGAAAAAAGAAACTATGTCAGCTACGACATTCCCCACATCCCCAAAATAAGGCAAACCAGCCTTCTCTGGTACCAAGAGCCATGTCTTTTCAGGGCTGCGCCCAAAGGAGGTGCAGGGAGCTGGGGAGACCCAAGTGCCCCTCCCAGCCCCACCCCATCTGTTCCCACCTCCCTCACCCCGCCTTCCACCACCGTTCTCTGAAAACTTACCAAGATTCTTCCTCGTGTCACTCCGTGAGATTTTGGTCACATATGCACACTCAGATACAAGACACGTTACTTTATATTTTGAGTCCACTCACTTTTGCACCTAACTAATGTGATCTATTAAGGAAACTTCGTGCCTCTGCTCTAATAAAGAAAATCAGAATCGATTTCCAGAAATGTTAAGTGGCCACAAAATAAATACAGTGGGAACAAGTCAATGTAATTATATTCTGGCGCCGTACCCTCCAAGGGCTCCATGCCTGAGGCTCTTCTCCGCTTGTTGGAGAAGGGAAATCGGCTAGCGTTTGGGGTCAAAGACACACCAGCCACAAACTGAAAGTTCCTCCTTGATACTCACAACCAGAAGACTGACAGAGAATGAAAAGGGACAGCCATCCGACCGCAGGATTCTGTGGCATCAAAGCCCCATGTCAGCCACACAGAACAGTGGTGCTCAAAGGGCACCCGGCCCACCACCCACCTGGAAGCTGAGTGTAGCCGTAGCAACCAGGTAAGGCTCTGTCCCGGGTACCAATCCACACCCTCCCCTTCCCTTAAGGGTGAAGTGTCACAGTGCGTCTCTTCACATTAAAGAATCAGTTTACAACAGACTGGAAATTATAAAATAGGTCCTGCTCCACAGAGGGTGTGGGATGCAGTGCTGGAAAGCTCTGGCACCTGCCGGGACTGTGTCCGCATTCTAAAAAACGGGGTCCTGCCATCAGCCTCCGGGAATTTCAGTGCCAACAAAGGTCACAAGTCTGAGTTCATCGGACACCGTGAATGGCACGGTCATTTCCTGGCAAGCTTTCCTCTCCTTACCTCTGCGGTCCTTCTGGAAAGCTGCTCTATCCCACCCCAAAGTCTGAAATTTATTATAAAACAACATCATCGCCATCATCTCCATCACCACCTCCATCATCTTCATCGTCACCATCACCGCCATCACCACCATCACCATCACTACCACCACCACCATCACCACCATCACCATTACTGCCATTATCACTACTGGCATGGTCACCACCACCACCACTGCTATCGTTGCCACCATTATTGTCACCATCCCTGCTACCACCAAAGTTGCCACCACCAGCAAAACCACCACCATCACCACCACCACCATCACCACCATCACCACCACCACCATCACCACCATCACCACCATCATCACCACCATCATCACCACCACCACCATCACCACCATCACCACCATCATCACCACCATCATCACCACCACGACCATCACCACCATCACCATCATCACCGTCATCACCACCATCACCACCATCACCATCATTACCATCACCACCACCATCACCACCATCATCACCACCACCACCATCACCACCATCACCACCACCATCACCACCATCACCATCACCATCACCACCATCATCACCACCATCACCACCACCACCACCACCATCACCACCACCACCACCACCACCACCACCACCA
>NC_043711.1:102941158-102987280 GCF_006229205.1 Suricata suricatta | reverse complement strand
CACCACCACCACCACCACCACCACCACCATCACCACCATCACCATCACCACTACCAATGACACTGCCACTAACACAGCCCACACTGACACAGAAGTTACCATTTGCCAGATGTTGACACTGTTCCCAGACCTGTCGGGACAGGCACTGTTGTTGCCTCCATTTTGCAGACGAGGAGATGGAGTTAACAAGGGGAAATGTAAAGGTGGCCGATGAATGGAGGGGTCAGTGTCCCGCGTGGCAGTCAGGGTCCCGACCCTCCTTCTCAACCCTTCTCTGCCGGCTCGCTGGCACTGTGCTGTCCCGGGGAACCAGACACCTGGAAGGTGGCCCACATGGCACGAGGTGCTGCTACCCTTGGGGTTGGCACCTCGTGAACTCAGAGGAGTAGCCCTCATATGGGAAGAGGCAGGCACAGGGCACAGCCCGCCCCCCACGCCCCTCACCCCCAGGCTCGTGTCTGATTCATGCCGATGTCCGTTCCTTCACGTTCCTCCACTCAGTCACTGGTTCCAGTCTAGGTGCTGCCAGTGAAGAAAACAGCAGGCAGGGTCCCAGCCCTGAGGGACAAGGTCTAGTCGGTGCAAACAGAACATGGCAGCCAACAAAGGCATCAGGGACTGTGAGAGTGCGGGAACCGGGGACCCGTGTTAAATGGGGGCTGGAGAGGGCTGCATCGAAGGTGACATTTAGCCCGAGACCCGAAGAATAATGTGCTGAGCAAGTGACAAGCCAGGGACAAGGGTTCCTGGTGAAGCAAAGAGAGGAGCAGCCAGGGAAACTGCCGGAAAAGGTCAAAGGGCATGGAAAAGGTCACAGCGGCCAGAGCGCTGTGGGCAGTGGGGAGAGAAACAGCAGACCAAGTGCCAGGAGGTGTGCCCGACCTCCACCCACTCACCTTGTGGGGTGGCTGGCGTTCCTGCCACCGCCACAGTAAGGAAATTGAGGAACAGAGTCATGAAGGAAGCAGCCGGAAGGCGGGCTTCGAGCTCACACAGTCTGGGGGCTCTGTGCCCCGATCCCCGGCCACAGGCCCCCACTCCACAGCGATGGAAGGTGACATCCGCAAGGAAGCCGGCGCTCGCTCAGGGGCAGTGGGGAGCAGGGACGGGCTGAGCTCTGCTCTGCACTCGGAGCGCCGCTCCTGGCTCTGGGCGGGACACGGCCCACAGAGGACGAGAGGGCGCAGGGAGCCCGCCAGAGGCTGCCGGGGCTGCCCGGGTGCCACGTGAAACCCACGGCGGAGAAGGCAGAACGCTCGCCACGAGCTGGGGAAAGGGCTGGAGGTGGTCAGCCAAGGTTTCACAAACGGAGGGAAGCACAGGCGGGGCCCGGGGGGCTAGGGAAGAGCGGAAAGGACGTTGCAGCCAAAACATGGGGACCAAGCTGGGCTCAGGGGCCCTGAGTCGAGCCCTTTGCCCTCAGTGGCAGGATCTCTCATTCTCCCTTATCCGATCCACATTTCAGTGCGGCCCCCCGATGCACAGCAGGCTGGGTGGGACGGGACCACCACCGGCACCTCTTAAGGCCGCGAGGAGCCCCCAGACCAGGGAGCCTGCAGGAGAAGCAGCAGGGACAATACGCACCAAAGTACAACAGGAAGGACCTCAGAGGCCCCCAAGCCCCTTCCGTCACAGGAGGGGCGGGATCTTGTTTGCACACATCTCGTGACGGTGAGCTCCCTCTTGCACCCGGAACACGGGCCGCTCCCAGCTCCAGGCACACCATCCTGGGTCCCCTGGGCCGGGCCCCAGGCCAGCACCGGGCCAGGTGCCCCAAAGCAAACCTGCCCCAGGACACTGCCCGCGATGTGCGTCCACAGCTCCCTGCCACTCTGCCCTCCGGCAGGAAAGGTCGGCCGTGGCTTAGCAGGCACTGGAGGAAACCCGTCACGTGAAAAAGAGACCACAATAAACAGACAGGAAGAAGATGAGTCAGGAAGCAGATTATTTAATTTAAAAACACAAACCCCAGTGATAATTTGAGAGAGGATGTGTGTGCTCAGAGGGACTGGAAGCCAGGCTGCCTGTCTCCCGCCCACAGGTCCCAGGCCAACCCCTGGAAGCACACGGGACAAACCCCACCCTTTCTTTCCAAGGCCGTCATCCCTACGTCTGTTCTAGAATAAATAACCACAGCCCCCGCAGCGTTCTTGCAAATTCCATTTGCCCAAGTACTTGGGAAAACACAGGGTCCTCAAGTGAACCTAACTTCTGGCAGAGGGTCAGGCTGGACCCCAGGCTCCCTTACCCTGGACACTGTCCAACACCTCCCAAGGGCTGGGCATGGACCTGAGGGTGATGAGGTGACTTCGGGGGGTTCAGGGACCCAGCGCGTGGTCACCGAAGTTGGTCCCTTTCAACGACCCTCTAATCTTGCAGAGAAGTCTTAGCTGGTGCTACAATGATTCTGACACCTTCTGACATTTGTAGATCTTGGTGCTGTGACCTTCGCAGGAGGACACGTCTAGTTTGAACTAAATTTTGCTTTACAGTCATAGCTTTATGGTTACGTAAGCGATTCCAGCTCGCTGCTTGAAGTCTCAACAAAAGATTTCCTTTTAAAATAGTTTAGGTAAAAAATAAACTTGAATTAGAAGACAACATTCACCACACTACGCTAAGAGTGGCAAACAACAGAGGCGGGAGAGGGCACGCGGGGGTGTATTCAGTCCTCGTCCCCCTGCGTCTTGGGCTGCGGAGCGCCAGCCCGGTGCACCTGCGCCCAGACCCCGCCTCTCGGCGCACCTCCCCACAGGACAGGCGGGGAGCCCTGTCCTCCTGGGGCACCGGCAGATCAGGGAGCACCTGAAGCCCTTCCTTTCTGATCCACTACGGCGACCAGTCCCGGGGCCCCACCGGCCACCTGCACCCACACCGGCCACCCTCCCAGTGGCCAGTCGCCGCTCTCACCTGGACCACAGCAGTGCCCTCTAACTCGTCGGCCCCTTGCTGCTGCACTTGCCTGCTCTCGAGCGGTGGCCCTGGTCCCTTCATCCGGAGTCGGACGGTGAGTCTCTGAGTTTCAAAGCCTCCCAGGGCTCCCAGCACGTGGGAGCAAAAGCCACAGCCCTGGCCGTACGCCCCGCCCCCACCTCCCTGGCTCTCTCCTGCCACCAACCACGGCTCCTTGCTGTTCCTGGCCCCTCTGGCCCTTAACCACAGGGCTCAGGCCTCACTGCCTTCCAGTCCTAGCTCAAGCATCTCCTTGGGGACCCTGACACTGTTCAATACCACCGTCTACCCCTCTCCGCACTTAGGATTCTGTACCTGCCCTCCTTCTCCTGCGCCTTTTCCCAACACGCATTCCCAGCACACGGGAGGACTCTCCAGGGGTTGTGGCTACCGGTTACTCCCCACCAGGACGTCGGCAAGCCCGTCTGCTCTGCGCCCCGGTGTCCCAGCCGCCAGGCCAGTGCTCACACACTCTGGGAACCTGAAGACTCGGGTCCAGCTCAGGGAACGGGCCCGTGTCCCACCCCAGGCTACTCCTGGCAGCGAGCTTGGGGAGTCCAAGTGCGGACGTGACGCTCATTGGCATTAAACGCCGTCCCGTCGGCGCGGCTGCCCACACCCTCTCCCACACTGTACGTCCACCTCTGGAGTATGTTGGCTGGACTGTTAATGCTTTCATTGATTTCTGTCATCTACCTGGTTGATTAACCTGTCAAGTTGGTAAGGCGAATGTTGATGATTCAGGACCTGGAAGGGAGCCCTGCGGCGTTCCTTTAGAGATCCTGGGGTGGTCAAACCACCAGCCTCAAACTCTTCTACGAAATTTTTGAACATACAGAGAAGCAGAAAAAATAAGTATAACGAGCAATCATATACACACTGCCCAAAATCTTCCATTAACGTCTTGCGTTTCCTTCATGTGTGCATGCGTGTGCGTACGTGCATGCGTGTGTGTGTGTGTGTGTGTGTGTGTGTGCCTGTGCGTAATCGCCACCTAGAGAGATGCCTTATAGGAAAATTCAGGGGTCAGCAGACTTTCTCCGCAACAAGCCAGCTGTAAAAAAATATGTAATGGATATGGTTGTGTTCCAATAAAACTTTATTTACAAAACCAGGCAGCAGCCCACAAGCCCGGGAAACACAAGAACTTGCACATGAGGAAACTCTCTCTGAGCAGATCCACCCCCCCGCCCACCACGATGCCGTCCTGGATGGGAGCCGCACCTTGGTGACCAGGAGGCATGGATGGCCCCTGGGACAAGTGACCCGAAGCACGGAGCAGTGAGCCGGGCCGTCTGTTTGGGGCACACGGTAACTCCCCACCGGGAGGCGAACGCCCAGGCTCCATCTCCAAGCTCAGAGGTGGAGGGCTCAGCCCAGACTAGAAGACCCCCAGCCACCCCACCGCCTTCACCACAGCAGGGGAGGAGGCTGGGCTTGGAGTCCGGGGGCTCAAGGCTGGGATGAAAAGCAGGTTACTGAAAGTCCTCAGCCTCAGTGTGCCCGTCTGTAAGGTGGCAGCAATGTCGGGGCCGCCTCCCAGGCCCCGGTGAGGACCGGGGAGAAGCCCCCCCCATCCCAGGTGACGTGGCCGGGAAGGAACAGATGAAATGTTTTATTTCCAAGAGCGAAATCTAACAACGCCAAACTCCTGTTGTGCCCTTCGCTGGTATCAGAGGCCACGTGGGAAGCGGAAGGGAAGGCTGAGGAGGGGGAGGCCCCGGCCGGGTGACAGCCACGCCCCGGGGCCCCGGCCCCGGCTCACATGCGTGCAGAAGCGCTCTTCCTCTACATGTGAGCCCTGCGGCCTCAATCCAGCTTGGAGGCTGCAGGGGCAGAACTCCAGCTAGTACTCATTCTATCCCCACCTTTGTCCCCAGCTAGGCTCTGGAAGGTTCTCTCCCTGGTGCCTCCGGCTATGCACTTAGGGAATTGTTCTGCTAATCACTGGGAGGCTTCATTCCCAGGAAACAACTGAAGTAGGGAACTTACAAATTGGGTAATAATTGGCAATTTTTTTTCTAAGATTTTTTTTTTGAGAGAGCATGCACTCGTGGGGTTGGGGCAGAGAGAGAGAGAGAGAGAGAGAGAGAGAGAGAGAATCCCAAGCAGGCTCCACGCTGTCATCATGAAGCCCAACGCAGGGCTCGAACCCACGATCCATGAGATCATGACCTGAGCCAAAATCAACCAACAGAGCCACCCGACACCCCCAGAATGGGCACACGTCTAACCCCAGCCCCAGGAGAGAACTCTACACCAGTTCTAGAAGGACATCCGCAAGGAGACGTGAGCCAGGCGCACAGCCACATCCCGAGGACTCACTGGCCCGGCGACCCACGGCAGGTAGGGGCTGCGTGTCCACACGGGTCCACAACACCCACGGCGACAAGGCTCGGAACTCGCTTTCCTGACCTCACGTCACACACACAGAAGAGCAAAGCGGAGTCCTAACCCCGATCACTGTTCTTAACACATTAATGTGATTTTGGAACTTGCAGAAAAGGAGTCCGAATAGTGTAATAAACAGACCAGGGCGAGCAATTGGCAGTTTGCTACATGCACGCCCCAGGCTCACGTACGTGCACCTGTCACAGACTGCGGGCACCGTGGAGCCATCTCAGAGGACGCTGGAGTGGAGACCCTCCACCTCTAAACGGTTCAGCCCCCAAAAGTAATATGATCACATCCTTTTTTTAATGTTTATTTGAGTGAGAGAGACAACATGCACAGGGCAGGGGCAGAGAGAGAAGAGAGAGAGAGCCCCAACCAGGCTCCATGCTGTGGAGCCCGCTGTGGAGCACAAGCTCACGCACCGTGAGATCGTGACCTGAGCGGAAATCAAGAGCCAGATGCTTAACGGACAGCGCCACCCGGCGCCTCGAACATGATCACATCTAACATCGCTAAGGATTCTTCCTTTGCTCCCAGAATCCCAGCCTCGTTAGTAAATAACGTTTTTATGGAAACTGATCTATTTCCCCGTCACGTTCATCTCCCCCCACACGGACAGGACACACAACCCACAGAAATGTCCTGCTCTGCTGTCTGAACATGTCTCACGCCAGCTCTCCGGGCGCAGGTCCTAAATATTTACGGACTCTGCACCGGGATCGGCATCAGTGATTCCGAGCAGCGCCCGACTCGCAGCAGCAACTTGGAACAGGCTCGAAATGCAAATTCTCAGGGCGCCTGGGTGGCTCAGTTGGTTAAATGTCCGGCTTCGGAACAGGTCATGATCTCACAGCTTGTGGGTTCGAGCCCCGTGTTGGGCTCTGTGCTGACAGCTAGCTCAGAGCCTGGAGCCTGCTTCCGATTCTGTGTCTCCTTCTTTCTCTGACCCTCCCCTGCTCACGCTGTCTCTGTCTCTCAAAAAACTTAAAAAAAAAAAAAGGGGGGGGGTGCCTGGGTAGCTCAGTTGGTTAAACCTCCAGCTTCGGCTCAGGTCAGATCTCACGTTTGTGGGTTCGAGCCCCGCGTCAGGCTCTGTGCTGACAGCTCAGAGCCTGGAGCCTGCTTCCAGTTCTGTGTCTCTTTCTCTCTCTGCCCCTCCCCCTCTCTTGCTCTGTCTCTCTCTGTATTAAAAATAAATAAAACATTTAAAAAATTATTTAAAAAAAAGAATACAAGAAAAGAAATGCAAATTCTCATGCCCACCGCAGGCCTGCACAGCCGGAAACAGCCATCACTGGCGTGACACCCCTGCCCCTCCCCTCGGAGATTCACGGGCAGGGTCTCAAACCCAGAGAACCACTGTCCGTCCTCTGGGCGAGCCACTGGAAAAAAACAGTGCTCCCCAAGTGCTCTGGGCCAGTGAGATCAGCATAAACATAAAAGGCCAGGTTTTATTTTGTTTGTTCCTTTTGAAGTTCACTGGGAATATCTTAACTTCCTGCCTGAGGAATGGCAGTGCGCTAAGTTCAGGCAAAAACTGTTTCTGCCCCACAAAACACGGATTTCGGAACACAGGAGCCTCTGTAGAAAGACGGGATTCGGCTGTGACCTGTCAGATTCTGTCAAGAGGCGAGGAAGAAAGGGGGCTAAATATAGCAGCGCAAGGCTGAGCTCTGGGCACGATCCTCAGCTCCGGGACCAGAAAGAAACAGCCTCTGGCCGCTCCCCGGGCCGAGAGGCTCCAGGCAGGAAGAGCCCCTCTGCCCATCTGTCATGTGCCCTCGTGCCCGCAGCACTGCGGGGGCACAGCGCGCAGGGCTCCAGGGGAGGCAGGAGCCAGCAGGCTGCTCCTGAGAAAGAGACTTTATAGTTTCAAAAATAGAATGTTCTGAGCGAACACGAAATGAACAGTCACCCCGCCCAGCAAAGCTCCTGCGTGATTGTAACAGCGATGTGATTAAAACCGATTGAAAACACTGCAAGACCCAGGCTGCGGGCCCATAAGGCAGGTCGACGGCTCCGCATCCAAAGAGTCAGTATGGAAAAAAAATCTAGAAACAAGGTCTCCGTCTCTTGCACGGAGACAGGGAGCTGCCAACTGCCAGGCTCTACCGATAGGCGTGGCTCCGAGGGGAGAAGATGGTGGTTACAGAAACGGTGCATTTTCTCACCGGCTTATTTTATCCCGCCTGGGGAAAGCCGGGAAGTTAAACAGGAGCCGGCAGGTAGCACGTCTCGCTGGCGATGTTTGCTTCTGCTGAGAGTCACACCGAAGTGACAACGGAAATGATCCCAGGGCATCATTCCCCCACTCCTCTCCTTGATCAAACGGCGCACCCTTGATTATTTCTGAATGAATTTCAAGCATGGTGTTTTTTATGATCAGTTATTCTTAGACTTTGGAAGTGGGTATCGTCATCACGCATGTGCATAATTCTGTAATTCAGCCTGGCAGAGCAGAGTGCCAAGGACGCCGTGCGGCGCGAGGGCTAAATTCCCGACCCTTCTCCCCGCCCTCCCCCCCCCCCCAGAGGAAAGCCAGCATTTCTGGGGAGGGGGGTTTGGCATTGAGACAACCGTCCTCTCCCGAAGTCCTTGGGATCCAGAATCACCACTTCCCTCCGAGTCCAAAAACTTGCAGCTTAGACACAGAGCAGGGCACCCTTGGGAACCGATCCGGCTTCCCGGGACTTTACAGGACCCCTATTAACACTCAGAATTTGCTTCCCCATCTCCTTCTTTGGCCCCAACTCCTGATATCCAACCTCACTTGCGAACCATTTTTTAGAGCCCCAAACCCGCAGACGGATACTTCAGTGCAAAATCACAGAAAAGCAAACGGTGCGCTCCTCCCCCCTCCCCTCTGCCAGCCAGGATTCCCGAGGGACGAGGTCCCTCGTCTAGAGCAGCGTGTGTTCCAAACACTAAATGAAGATTTAAAATCTCTACGGTCAGAAGCCTCCCCTCCTTTACGTTTTTACAAAGCCGGGCTTTAGAACAGAAGCCTGCGCTGTCCAAACGCACATCGAGGAACATCTATTATTTCCTGGAAATTTCCTTGCAGGCTGGAGATGCAAAGGCATCCAGGTGGAAGTTTTATTTTTAGCCCAGAGATAATAGGGTCAAAATAACATCTGCGTGGAAAGGGAAGCGCCGGGTGCTGTGGCTGGCCCTGGGCTGCTGGCAAATGCCGGCGGAGGCAGCAGGGGGTGAAAACGACCCATCTGACAGGAGACGGGCGGCACCCACCCCTGCGCCCGGGCTCCACACGTAGCCACTTGATTCAAGGGGGCAGACGGTGCCATTCGTCTCTGGCTGGTCTTGCTGCTGCTAATGTTTACAAAGCCTTTGCCTTAAAGAGGATTCCCCGAAGGGACGCCCACGTCACCCCTGCCCCGCACCCCCAGCGGTGTCTGGAGGAATTCCACTCACCTTGTGGGCAAAGAAGTGTTGTGAATTGTGGTCCTCATCCTCCCAGGAACTCTGTCTCCCGCGGGCTCTGGGAGCCCGTCTCCCCTAACCTCCCTTGGAGGTAGCACTGGCAAAGTGCCGTCCCTCCCCCCCACCCCCCGCATCAACACCAGCTTAGCTCCTCGATGAACCTCCAACCCCCAAGCCGGCTCGGCACTGCAATTGTCAGGAAGCTCCTGTCTGCCTTTGGGGACTGAACACCATTATTATCTGTAAACACTGTTAAATATAGATGGTGCAGGAGCTCGGGCCGGGGTGGGGCAGGGAGGGGCGCCCCGGGCTGAGCAGCCCGCTTGGCGGACCAAGACCCCCTGCCCTGCTCGGGGCCTGTGATCTGCCCCACGGCAGGGTCGGGACACACTCAGGCCAGCAGCAGCAGGAGCCTGGCGGGAGTCGCCAGAGCCATGGCTGAAATCCCACCAACAGAGCCCGCGGTGCCAGCAGCGCCTCGGGGCCTTCCACGAGGTCGGTTCATGACGGGCCTGCTCCCCCTTCTCCTCTCCTGCCCCAGCCTGCCTCAAGGACCGCGGGGAGAGGGCACCTCGGCCGTGCACAATCCTGAGCCGCCTGCTGCAGTCTCAGACCAGGGAGGCCAAGCCCCAGGGACCGCAGTGGAGACGGATTCTGAACTGCGGCCTCAGGACGAAGCCACTGATGGCAGGTGCCCAGCGAGGAGGGGTCCAGAGCAGGGTCTCTGAGCCTCCACACAGCTGCCGTCTGGGGCCACACACTTCTCTCTCACGGGCCTGTCCTACGCACTGTCACAGGACGCTGGGCACACTCCCCCGTCTCTCCCCACCTCTCCCGGATGACACCCAGGGTCTCCAGACATCGCCGATGGCCCCTGTCACTCTGTGGGGCTGAATCAGGAACATGATGACTGCCCACGTGAACCTGCCAGTTCATTTGTTTGGGCCTCAGTGTTCTCATCTGCAAAGTGGGTAAGACGGCCTTAAAGAATGGGGCCCAGGCCAGGAGCTGGCTAAGGGAGCTCTCACTGCACCAAGCAGCTCCTCGCGGGCCCCAGGGAGGCGCCCAGACCCTTCCTGCTCTGGACAGAGGCGGGCTCAGCCCACCGCACACTGCTGGCGGGCATCACACCCCGCTCTCTACTTCTGCTCACCCAGCTGGGCAAGGGCACAGCCCTCACCAGGCTGGGCGACAGGAGCTGAGATAAGGTATGCAAGGCGCCAGGAGCTGGGGTAAGGAAAGAAGCAGGAAGAGGGGGGAGGGGGAGGGGGCCTAGGAGCAGGAGGAGGGCCATCCCGAGGGCAGGGCTCAGCGGAGAGCCAGCGCCCCCCCCCCCCAGCAATCCCTGGGGTAGGCACACCATTCCTGAACGTTTTTCATGAGTTACTGCACATTCGGGGTTTCTCTGGAAACCTCTAATTCCAGCAGCCAATGATAGGTTGCTTCTGCCTTCTAGAAAAGGGGCCTTGGCTGGCTAATGACACCTCTATGCTACCCCGCCTGGGAGCTGGGGGCGGGGGTGCACTTCCCGCTGAGGCTGGCGCCTGTTTCTGCCCTTCTCCGCGTGAGGACAGTGAGGACCGTGAGGGGAGCGTCAGCCCAGGGCAGAGGACGGGGGCTGAGCGGTCGCTTTCCCTGGACCGCCGTCGGGGATAGTTCCCAGGGCAGCTCTGGGCAGCCTGGCCTCTGGAAACGTGGGCCTCTCTGTGCTGCAGCCTCACCCTCACTCACCACGGTCTCGAGGGCCAGCACGTCTGCAACCCCTCTGTCCAGAGGGGAAACTGAGGCTCAGAGAGGTAGAGGGGGCTGCCCGAGGCCACTCACTAGGAGGTGGCTGGGGAGGGCGACAGAAACTACCTCTGTCTGAGCCCAGGTGTGACTCTGACTCAGAGATGCCAACACATGTGAGTCAAGGTCAAGGTCCATGATGGGAGACAGCCCCAAGGGAGCTCCAAACAAAGCCGGAGCAATCTTGAGCCCAGGTCTCCAGGGGAGAACTTCAGTGGCGCCATCCCTGGTGCCTTCCTCCCCAGGAGCCCCCAAACCAACTGAACCCTTGCCTCATGCTGAACCCCAGAACAGGCCGTGAACAGATGCAAGAGAACCCAAGGACCTCTTCCCCCGCCTGGTCACTGAGCCGCACGGGCTTAACCATGGAGATTGTGCGGCTCAGAGCCAGGCTCCCAGGACCCATTCGGCACCCCTGGGGCGCAGGCTCTTGTGCTGGGGATCCATTACCGGGTTCCTCCCATCTGTGACCCAGGAGCCCGTCTGTCTGCCTGGGACTCCCAGTCAGATCTTCTGAATCCTCACAAGAGGCCATGGATGGAAGGATTCTATCCCCATTCTACAGATGGGGAAACTGAGACCCAAAGAGGCTCAGCAAGGCAGCAGGTGGAGGGGGTCCTGGGACCTGGTCTTAGGACATTCCTGCCACTCCAACACATACATCGTGAGAAGACAGATGACTTAGGGTCGTCCCAGAAAGATGCCCGAGGGCTCCAAGGTTGTTGAAATCTCGGTCTCTGTGCCCTCAATGCCAACAGACTGTCCCTCCCCGGTGTGACGACCCAGACATTGCCAAAGCTGCTCCTGGTCCAGAAGCCCTGCTCTAGACCTTGACACCCCAGGGCATCAGGAGGTGGGGATGCATGGCCTTTGCCTCCAGCTGGGGTCCCAGACTTACCTTCCCCGGAAACTGAGCAACAAAAGTAGCATCGCTGAACACACCTCATCTTCCTGCTCACGCAGCAAAGCCACGCCACACCGCAGGTACCCCCCTCCGCAAACAGCAACAAACACTGTCCCCTCCCCCCTCGCCAGACCGTAGCCACTCACAGCCACGGCACCAGGCTTGCTCGGGTGGAATTCCTTCCCTCCTTCTTTATAATTTTAATTTTAATTCCCATCTAGTTAACATAGAGCGTTCCATTAGCCTCAGGTGCACAATATAGTGATTCAGCATTTCTCCTCACACGGTGCGCCCCACAGTCCCCGTCACCTAATTCCCCGTCCCCCCACCTCCCTCTGGGGACAATCCGTCTGTTCTCTACAGGTAAAAGTCTGCTTTTGGGTTTGTCCCTCTTTTTCCCTTGTTCATTTGTTTTGTTTCTTAAATTCCACATGAGTGAAATGATATGGTATTTGTCTTTCTCTGATTTATTTCACTTAGCATTCTACCTCTAGATCCATCCATGTTGTTGCAAATGGCAAGATTTCATTCTTTTTTACGGCTGAATGACATTCCTATACCTATCTATCTATCTATCTATCTACACACACACACACACACACACACACACACACACACATACCACATCTTCTTTATCCATTCATCCATTCAATGGACACTTCGGCTATTGTAAATAATGCTACAATAAACATAGGGGTTGATCTTTTCCAATTAGTTGTTTCTGTATTCTTTGGATAAATACTCAGTAATGGAATTACTTGATCATATGGCAATACTAGGTTCAGTTTTTTGAAGAACCTCCACACTGTTTTCCAGAAGTGGCTGCACCAGTTTGCATTCCCACAAACAGTGTAAGAGGATGCCCATTTCTCCACATCCTAACCAGCACCTGTTGTTTTTTTTTTTTAACATTTATTCATTTTTGAGAGAGAGAGAGAGAGAGAGAGTGCAAGTGGGGAAGGGGCAGAGAGAGAAGGAGACACAGAATCTGAAGCAGGCTCCAGGCTCTGAGGTCAGCACAGAGCCTGACGCGGGGCTTGAACCCATAACCGTGAGATTATGACCTGAGCTGAAGCCGGATGCTTAACCAACTGAGCCACCCAGGCGCCCTGTTGTTTCTCATGTTCCTGATTTTAGCCACCCTGACAGGTGTGAAGAGGTATCTCCTTGTGGCTGTGATTTGCATTTCCCTGACGATGAGTGATGTTGGGCATCGTTTCATGTGTCTGTGGACCATCCGAGTGTCTTTGGAGAAATGTCTGTTCATATCTTCTGCCCATTTTTAACTGAACTACTTGGGGTTTCTTGGTGTTGAGTTATATACCATCTCCATATATTTTGGATGCCGACCCTTTATCCGAGATGTCATTTGCAAACACCTTCTCCCATTCAGTACTTGTCTTTTAGTTTTGTTGATGGTTCCCTTCGTCGTGCAGTTTTTATTTTGATGAGGCCCCCGCTGTTTTATTTCTGTTTTTGTTTCCCTTGCCTGAGGAGACACATCTAGAAAAATGTTGCTATCGCCGATGTCAGGGAGATTCATGCGTGTGCTCTCTTCTAGGACTTTTATGGGTTCAGGCTTCCCGTGTAGGTCCTTAATCCATTTTGCGTTTGTTTTTGTGTGTGGGGTAAGAAGGTGGGCCAGGTCCATTCTTCTGCAGGCAGCTGCCCCGTTTTCCAGAACCGTTGGTGGAAGAGACTCTTTCACCCCTTGCATATTCTTGTCTCCTTTGTCACAGATTAGCCGACCATATAGTTAATCGTGGGCTTACTTCCGGGCTTTCGAGTCTCTTCCGCTGACCTGTGTGCCCATTTCTGCGGCAGTGCCCCACTCTTTCGGCCACTACAGCTTTTCTCGTGAAATCTGGGCATGCGATGCCTTCAGCTTTCTTCTTCTTTTCATTGTTTTTTAAAGACAAATATTTTTCCTTTTTTCAAGTTTGCTTATTTTGAGAGTTCTTCTTTTTCAAGGTTGCTTTGGCTCTTTGGGGTCTTTTGTGGACCCATACAAGTTTGGGGATTATTCATTCTAATTCTGTGAAAAATGCTGTTGGTATTTTGATAAAGACTGTATTAAATCTGTAGACAGCTTTGGGTGGCATGGGCATTTTAACAATATTTGTTCTTCCAACTGATGAGCAAGGAATATTTTTTCCATTTGTTTGTGTTACCTTTGAACTTTCATCAGTATTTTATATTTTCAGAGTACAAGTCTTCTCACATCCTTGATTAAGTTTATTCCTAGGTATTTTACTATTTTTGCTTAATAATATTTGCTTATAAAAATCGTTGTTTTGTAAATGGGATTGTTTTCTTAATTTCTCTTCCTGCTACTTCATTATTAGTGTATAGAAATATAATGGATTTCTATATATTGGAAATCCTTCAACTTTTAAATACTCATTCAATTACACACACACACACACACACACACACACACACACACACACACACTGTTTCACATCAAATCAACCAACTCTATAAGCTAACCTTGGTCTACGGGCTTCCAATTTTGAATCTTGGGTTTCTTCCTTCCTTTCTACCAGATTTAGAGAAGAATAGAGCCAAGCCACCTGCCTGGAGTACTTGTAAACTTGATGGCATCCAACCCAGGCTTAAGAGAGAAATGAGAAAGCATGATGGCTTGGGGGGAAACTGTGATCCCACATTCGACCTTCCCTGGCCAGAAGGGGGGAGGTTCGCCCAGCAAGATGCCACACCCCAGCCCTGCTCATGGAACATATGGACGGTCATGGCTCCCACTCGCCCGGGCCAAACAAGCCATTTAAGGAAGGCCAAATATTCTGGAAATCTCTTCCAGTTGGCTCCCACGATTTTCCATGCTGGGAAGTGAAGCTAAAAGAAGGAGAAAGCTCAGAAGAAGCAGAAGGAGAACCACGTGGCTCTTGGTGGACCAAATGTTCTCTCCCCCTGGAGCAGGGGAGGAGCTGATGGGTAGTGGGCCGGCCCCTCAAGGTCACCCAGAAAGCGGGACCGCAGGGGTGCACACAGCACACCTCTAGTTCGGGAGCAAAAATGCAAGATGGCAAAGAAGCAGGAAGAGCAGTGGGGGAGGCCGCCGCACCCGTCCAGGGACAAGGGGCGGACGGGCCAGGCCAGGGCGGTGGCAGTGAGGGTGCGGACTCCCGGGCGCGCTGGGGAGGTATTTTGGAGAGAGAAACCACAGGCCATCCAGGGCTACAGACCTATAAGCAGCTAATTACAGTGGAAGATGGCGTGGGCTGCAGGCTATAGGATCAAGTGTCCCGTGTGGTTGGAGGTCAGGAAGGCGACTGCCAGCCTTCCAAGACAAAGACATGGCTTCTCCTGAGAAGGCCCAGGGCAAAGAGAGCACAGAGGCACCGTGGAAGCTGTGTCTACCTCACTGCTCCAAAAACAAGTGTTTTTAATGTTTGTTCAGTTTTGAGAGAGACAGAGCATGAGAGGGGGAGGGGCAGAAAAAGACTGAGACACAGAATCCAAAGCAGGCTCCAGGCTCTGAGCGGTCCACACAGAACCCGACGCGGGGTTCGAACCCACGAACTGCAAGATCATGACCTGAGCCGAAGTCAGACACTTAAGCGGCTGAGACACCCAGGGGCCCCTGCCTTGTTGCTCTTTCCACTCGAGAGAGCGGAGGGTATGTGGTGCTGGACCAAACATGAGGCTGTTCCACGGGGAGTAAAAAGAGCCTTTTGCCTCAAAATTGGCCCCAATCTCCAGCCCTTTGAAGGCTCATCACAATCTACCCATTGCTGAACTTGACCCAGACCAGCAGGATCCATGGCTTTGCTTGCGCCCCTGCACAGAGGGACCCTGCCCTGACACGCACACGGGAAACAGACCTCGCCACCTCCCTCGTGTGCCCCCAGCTGCCGCCCAGCGCCCACCCCACCTGACGTATCACCAGCTGTTGGCACGTGGGTCACTAGAGTGTGCCCTCCCACGACACCAAGGGGCTCGTCTATCCTGTCGTGCCTCATGGAGCTCTCAGAACATACTGGGTGCTCAGTATCTGTTGGACACACACAGAGATGGACGGATGGACCTTACAACAGAGACAGATCGCAAAACGAGAACGTCGTGAAAAGCATTCGGGTTGAAACAGTGAACAGGAAGAACTCAAGCGTCTGTCAGCTGACGAATGAATGAATGAACGAAACGGGGTCCACCCATACGGCGGAACATTACTCAGCCACGAAAAGGAACGTAGCTCTGGCACACGCGACACCGTGAGTGAGCCTAGGAACCGTTCTGCCGAGCAACAGGAGCCAGGCCCCGTGACACCACTGACGGGAAATGCACAGAGAAGGCAGATCCGTGGAGACAGAAAGCAGACTGGCGGCAGCCGGGGGCGGGGGTGGGGCTGAGGGCGGGGAGCGAGTCCCAGTGGGCCGGGTTCCTCGTCCAAGGGGGAAGGGGTCATTCTAGACTGATTAGGGGGATGGTGGCACAAGTCCATGAATTCCGAAAACCACTGAACAGGGTGCTTTCAATGGGCAAATTGTATGACCGGGCAGACTGCACTTCAATAAAGCTGTTACCAAAACAAAACATTAAAACAGCATTTTCCAGGCAGCTCATCCTTGGGTCAGATGCTCTCAATGTGGAAGCCGCTATGAGTATAAATTAGGCAATAAGGAAAGCAACCCTGATCATGCTTCATCCCCAGGTAATCAGTAATTAACCCCACCTTCGGTTGCTAAAATAAATAAATAAATAAATAAACAAATGTCTGAGATGTGGAATGCTGGGAAATCTCCGAGCTGTCCATGGTGTCATCTTTGGCTTTTACAGAGCACCTCCTGAGTGCAAGTCCTGATGGGAAGCTCTCCCTGCAGCCCCACGGGGTCGAGTCTGTGTCCTCATGTTGCAGGGGCTCAGAGAGGGTGAGACACCAGGCTGAGGTCACAGACAGCCCCGTAGTGGGTTCACGTTAGCTACTCTGCCTTCGAAATGCAACCAATTTCCTTCTCTTCCCTCTCCCTCGGGCCCCGGCACTGGAGCCACAGAGGACTGAGGTCATCTTTGTCACCCTCTGCCTACAGCACCCCACCTCCCCACCATCTTTGTCCAACATGCCCACCCCCAAAGCTCAGGCCCTGCAGTGCCACCAGTTCCTATCTCTGTCTGCCACCAGCTGTCCTGGCCATGCCCCCAGGGCCACCGGAGCCCAGCCAGTGTCTTCTGTCTCCTCCCCACCATCACCCAGGCAACTCCAATGTCCAGTCCAGTCCCTGGGATCACAAGTCCCTGACGTGCTCAACACCCACCCACCTCCAGTCACCACGACCATGGCCAACATGGAGATGGCCTTCCCCAGATCACTCCCCAAGCTGAAAACCAGGAGCCCGTACCTCACCTCCTCCCAGACCTCCCGCCCCTCATCCAGGGTCCTCAGGGCCACGCAGCTTCTCCTCCGTCCTTCAGCCCCTCAGCCAGCTCTTCCCAGGTGTTACTTCCATCCAGTTCGACCTGGCCTTCCACGGGGCTGTGTCTGACCAGCACCTGAGGCTCCACACGCCCCTGCCATCTGCTTTTTCTCATTTCTGCTCCCAAGCACACGGTTTAAAAGCTGCTGGAGAAAAATCACAATACCGTGCTCCACGACAAATTCATTTTATTTGACGAGCTGGGCACGGAGAACCTTCAGGCTCTCTGTGCGTTCCCAGATGACTTTCTATCCCATTTTCCAGTCCTTGTGGGGCGCAGGGAAAGCAAACCCCTTTGTGCGTCACTGAGGACGCTGTACGTCAGCGCGTCCCTATGCAATGCCGATTCCCCGTTATTTTTCAAGAGGCCTAGAGCAGTTCACGCCTCAAATCTGTGTCTCAGAATCTGTCTCGAAGAGAAAGAAATCCTAACTATGAAGAACACCACATGCGTGAAGGCTTTACCATTTTATTGGGAATCACTGAAAATTCTGAAGCATTGAAAATACCCAACAGAAGGAGGGCCAGTTAAGTAACTTTTACCGGCAGGAGAGCTGAAACACCGCCTACTTCTACATTTCGGAAACGAAACGGCAACTTAGACTTTGTGGAATAAATTCTTTGATTTCATTACCAAATACAACCAAGTGAACCGGGTGCAAAGTAAGTGCACTGTAGTCTTAGGGCAGAGGGGAGAGCCAGCACACGCCGCACCTCCAAGGGCGGAGGACGTGAAGGCGGCCGGCGGCTAGCGGGACATCCAGGACATTCCTGAATCAGGGCAGACGCTTCACAGACGGGCTCAGCTTCTGGGACCTGGCTGGTGACAGGCGGCGCCCGCGTGGGGACTCCCGGGAGGGCTGGAGGTAAGACTCGAACCAAGGTCTCAGCAATGTTGCTAACGTCCCCGGGAAGGTGGGCCAGCAGCCCTCTGGCCTTGCCTGGGGCAGGGGGGGCTGGATAAAAGCACAGCCATGGTCAATGTGACTCCTGCCGTCAGCGAGACGTCAGCTCCCTGGAACCAGAAGAGGGATGTTTGGAGGTTGAGGTTGGAGGCTGTGGGTCAAGGCTGAGGTCCAATGGAGAGTGAGGCTGAGTCTGGTCCTGGGATCCGGACAACTCAGCGAGGAGCCTGGGCCCGGAAAGGACTACATGAGGAGAAGGAGGAGGAGGGCGGGGGGCAGGGTCATAACGAGAGGGGGCAGGTGGGACTGAACCAGCAAGCGAGCTGCCCACCCGAGTCTCCCTCCGGAAGAACAGCCATTCTGCGCGACGTCAGGATCAAGGGTCAGGTCCACGCAGGTCGGTTCTGGAAGGAAGCCAGCTAATAACTGACCTTCTCAGATCAATCAAAATGAAAAGTTCTCTGTCGGCACCCCTTGTGTGGGTCTCACACTTCCTTCCCTCTCTCCGCGGGGGAAGCTTACTGCTCCTCTCATTCACGTGCTTCTCACTTACCCGTCAGGCACCGTTTTCCCGCGCTACTAAATACAGTCTACCCTTAATACGCAAGAATCTACAATCGAGTTTTGTTTTTTCTCTCCTAAGCGCTCAGCAAAGGAAGAAGAATCACAAGAAAACAAGCACTTGCCAATAACTGATGCCACAAAGTAAGATGGGAGTTCAAACAAGCATCATACCATCACGGACACTCTCCTATTCAGGTATTTGGTAAAATATAAAATATAATCCTCATACACAACTCCTGCGTGAGAAGTAAAAACGAAATGGAGACCAAGCTGGTTCTCCGCTTGGCCCTTTCCAGCATCAGATGGCTCCTGCCACAGCCCCGTCCCTAACTTCCCGTCCCCAACGCACAAAGGAAGCAGCCTGAGCTCACAGGAGCGCAGCTCCACACAGCTGGAGAGAGGCAGGGCCGGCCGGTGCTGCGGGCAGGTGGGCCGGGCCCCAGAGCGGGCACCCTCCCTGTCACACGGCCTGGACCCCGGCACGGGGTGGGGTCTCGGCGGCCGTCACCCTACTGAAAGCCCACAATCTTCGCTGAATTGAGCTCACGTCTATGCAACAGTTTACAGAACAGTTTTCATGGAGTGAGGGTGGGCTGAGCGGGCTTGGGCGTAGGAGACACAAAATAAAAGGTCAACCCGCAGTGAAGGGTGACTTTCCGGCCACCTGGTCCGTCCCCCACACCCACGCGGCCCGGTGGCCCTGTCATCTTTGTGCTGGTGTCAGTCTATGCTTCGTGTCCACCCAGCCACTCAGCCAGAAAGCTGGGGCCATCCTTCACAGCTCCTCCTCCAGCAGTGCCCCCCAAAGTCATATCTACCTGAAGCCTTGGAACGAGACGTCCGGCTCACCCCCACCCCAAGCCCCTCGGGCCTCCAGCTCTCTCGCCAGAACGCTGTCCCGATCCCTCTCACACCTGTCACTCCTCACCTGGGGAAGGCTGCTTCTCCTGGGGAGACCGGCTCTGTCCCCACCCCAGCCCAGACGGGGTCAAGTCTCCCTGCAGGGGGCCCCACCACATCCTGGACTTCGTCACACATCTCCCTGTGTATCGGCTTGTTCTCTCTCTCTCTTCCAGACTGCAAGCCCTTCTCTTTGCACCCAGGGCCCTGGGTGCTAGACCCTGCCGAGTCTAGTAGATACAGGGGTACAACGGATAGGGGCTGGGAGAACGATGAATGAGCACAGATGCGCACAGACCGCCCTGGGGCACAAGGTTTACGTCTCCGAACGGTGGCCCGTGCAGCCCCGGCCACAATATGCCACCATGATCCCCTTTGAAGGGGTCCAGAGAAACCGATCCAACTCGAAGCAATCCAACCGGAAGACGATGGGCCCACAGCAAGCAGGGCACTGCTCCTGGCCCCTCTTCCCTTGAAGGGGAAGCCAAGGCCGATTTGGGTTTTGCCCCATCTCGCTGCTGAAGCCGGTCACAGACACGGGTCAGATTTCCATCTGATCAGACATCCTGTAAACTCCCACCAAGCGGCACGTCTGTCACTGCACTGCCAGCCCAAAGTCTCAGGGAGCCGCGGCCACGAGCACAGGAAATGAAAGGCATGGGCTTCTTTGGCCGCAGAAAGGACCCTATAGAAAGCCAAGCCAGACGTGTTCCCAACACAGATAAGATCTGGCCAAACATGCTCACTGACTCAGGCTACAGGCATGGTGGCCAAACAGCCAGATCCCACAACAAGGATGCTGGCGACTCTCCAGGAAGCATTAGGATGGAAATGAACACTTGGACTTGTCCTTCCACAGGAACGACATGGCAGCCACATGCCACGTTCAGCAATAAGAGAAGAGCCCAGTTGGAAATGACCAATGCCTCTTGCCCAAACTTCCTTAATTCCAGCAAAGTCACGGTGCCCGGGTGCGGTCCTCAGCCGACTGTGTCCTCGGCCCTAAGCCCAAATTTCCCTCGCGACTGGGTAATAAGGGGCTTTGACAATCTGGACAATCCACTGTCTGCTTGAGAATTCTAGAATTGGACATTGGAAAAACGAGAATCACAGTGTGAAGAGTCACGGTCAAACAGACCCTGACCGCCACCTTCTCTGCCTCGTCCCTCAGATTTGGGAAGAGGAAAGGCTGTCAGTGAGGCAGATACAGAGTATCTTCCAGAGATGAAGTTGTGACTCCCTGAATCCCCTTCTCTAGAATTTTCTGGGGCGAAGTAAGGACTACAGTAGCATTACTGGTTGTGTTCTTTTCTTTATTGACTGAATTAGAGATGTTTCCTAAAACAACTCACTTTCTGACTCTCCAAGAGAGCGATGTCCTATCTGTGTCCATGCAGCGTTTACATATGACTAACATGAGCACGGAATCCGGAGAACAGCCAAGAGTGGTAGATGACACTATGTCGGGTGTGGCAGCGAGCGCCCCCACCCCTGACAGAAGGGTGACAGGAAAGGAGGCAGGAGAGGATGATGTTGTAGTTAATCTCTGACGGTCAGGTACCATCGGAACATGACGCAGCCCGGCCACCGAGTGGGTTTTCTCCCACAGGAGATGCCTGCCCACAGATAAAGCAGGAAAACTGAAAGACCCCTCGCATGTGTGGTGAGTCCCCCCATCCGTGAAAGGCGGCAGTCCCCCCAAAGTGGGGGGCTGAGGAAGCAAGTCAGAGAAAGCCATTCTGGAAACTCCAGGCTTCAGTTGTTGAAGTCTGGGGGATACAGGAGGGCGTGTGGTGGGACACCCCGTCAAGGCACTAAGTATGGGACAGCCGGGGAGCAGCAGACCTGGCCGGAGAGGGCTCCCTGGCGGGCCTGGAGAGTGACAAGAACACGCCGCACCCCCACAGCTGCTAGCCGGTGTGCGGATCTGAGGCTGGGGTTCACTTGGAGCCCAGGCACAGCGGCAGGGGGCTCTCAGAGCCGGGGGAGAGGGCACCAGATCTACATACGGCCACAGGAAAGCCCAACGCAGCTTAGCTAGGAACAAGCTTGAGTCAGGGCTTCCATCCCGACAGCCTGAAGGAAGAGGAACATAGAGGAATATAGTGTTATTGATACAAAATGTCTGATGGGTAGTAAAAAATAAGATGTGTGAAGAAGCAAGAAAATGTAATCTGTGATCATGAGAGGAAATAGGCAACAGAAAAAGGCCCTAAAATAGTTTTGCTATTGAAATAATTGGATAGGGCGCCTGAGGGGTTCAGTTGGTTAAGCGTCCGACTTGGGCTCAGGTCACAGTCTCACCATTGGTGGGTTCGAGCCCCGCGTAGGGCTCTGTGCTGACAGCTCAGAGCCTGGAGCTGCTTCGGATTCTGTGTCTCCCTCTCTGTCTGCCCCTCCCCTACTCGTGCTCTGCCTCTTGTCTCTCAAAAATAAATTAAAACATTAAAAATATTTTTAAAAAGGAAATAATCAGATAGGGACTTTAACTATGATAAAAATTCTAAAAAACAGTGTATGAAAAGTAGAAATATGTCAGAAGAGATGGGCACTGAGACATGCAGCAACAATACGAACAATCTAAATAGAAATGCTATAATGAAAAATACAATATCAGGGGCGCCTGGGCAGCTCAGTTGGTTAAGCGTCCAACCTCGGCTCAGGTCATGATCTCACAGTTTGTGGGTTGGAGCCCCATGTTGGGCTCTGTGCTGACAGCTCAGTGCCTGGAGCTGCTTCAGATTCTGTGTCTCCCTGTCTCTCTGACCCTGTCCCACTCATGTTCTCTCTGTATCAATAATAAATAAACATTAAAAAATTTTTAAATGAATAATTTAAAAAAAAAAAGAAATGTTAGGAGAGATGTTCATGCTGAAAGCAAGTGCCATTAGAAAGTGATTCAAATAGACATAAGAAGAAAGAAAACACACTAGGAAAATGATTATGTCCTTAAAAAGACAGCATGAATGCATATTTCTACTGCTTCCTTCTGTTAACTGATTTAAAAAAAACAATCACAAAAAAATCACACACACACACACACACACACACACACACACACACACACACATTACTGGGGCTGCAACTCACACCAATGTAATGTGTTTGACAGTAACACCGGGAAGGGAGCGTGTGGAAACAAAGCTGCACAGGGTTAAAGAAATCACACCAGATGGTAACTGGAATCCACAGGAACAAATGAAGAGAACAAGAAAGAGTAAACAAAAAGGTTACCATAACAGACCATGTTCACTCAGCTTCTTTAAAAGACATGAATACATATGACGTAATAATGATATAAAAATGTATCACAGGAGTTATAACATGTAATATGTATAATGAGTATAACATGGGTAGAAGGAAATAGAGCTTTACAGGAGTCATGTGTCTCTATCTGACGAAATAAATCTGAAGCATTCTGAAAAGTTAACATGCATAAAGTAGACCAGAGAGCAACCACTAAGAAAATAAGTTAAAAAAAAAAGAAAGCCATTAAGGAAATAAAAGTGTTACACTAAAAAGTATTCACTAATGCAAAATGAAGCAGTAAAGGAGAAACAGAAGAGCAAAGAAGATATGACATGCAGAAAACAAGGAGTAAAACAACAGATGTGAATCCACTGTGTCAATAACACTAAATGTGAACGGACTTGACAGCTCAACAAAGGGCAGAGACTGTCAGACTGTAGGAAATCAGACCTCGCTACACACCGTCCACAAGAACACACTTTAGATTCAATGATACAACAGGTCGAACACAAAAGGCTGGAAAATGACCCAGCACGCAGACAGCATCCACGAAAAAGCCGAGACGCTATACTAATATCAGATGAGGTAACTTTAAAACAATGCTACTAGAGACAAAGAGTCATCTGATAAAGGTAAGAGGGTCAATCCATCAGGAATGCAGACACTTACAGGCATATGTACCTACCAACAGAGCACCCGAATACACAAAACAAAAATTAATGAGGTTCAAGGGGAAATGTACAACTTAATAACAATAGTTGGAGATGTCACTGCCCACTTCCAGTCACAAACTGAATAACCAGGCAGCAGTTCAGAAGGAACCGAAGAACTAAGCATCACCACAGACCAGCTGTGACATCTACAGCTTGACACAGGTCTCCAATCAACTTCCCGGAAGCCGCAGTCCCGAGTGCACATGGAACATTCTGTAGGACGGGCCGTGAGCTAAGTCATAAAACAAGCCACAGTACACTTGAAAAACGTAAGTCATAAAAAACATGACTTCTGATCACAGGGAATGAAGTTAGAAACCCTTACAAGAAATTTGAAGAGTTCACTAAAACATGGAAATTAAAAGACATGCTCTCAAATAGCCCATGAGTCAAGGAAGAAACCACAGGGAAAATCAGAAAGTCCTTGGAAGTTAATAAAAAGGAGGAAACAGCAAACCAAAATGTATGGGACACAGCATAAAAGGATGTTTATCGCTACAAAGTGTCTATATTAGAAGAGAAGAAAAATCTCAAAATAAGAACCTAATGCTGCATCTGAGGACAGTAGAAAAAAGAAGAGTAAACTAAACCTAAGAAGAAAGGAATGGATGAAGATTAAAGCAGAAGCTAGTGAAATACAGAACAGAAGACAACAAGGAAAATCAGTGAAACTAAGACTTGGATCTTGGAAGCATCAAAAAAAAGTTTACAAATCATTAACTGAACTGATAAAGAAATACAAAAAAAGAGAGAAGACTCCAATGACTGAAATAGGACTGTAAGAGTAGCCTTCACTGCCAGTACTGCAGGAATATAAAGAATATAAAAACGCCAAGGGAGCACTAGAAGAATTGCTCAATAAACCAGACAACGCAAGTGAAATGGACAAATTCCTAGGAAGTCACAAACCACCAACAGTATGACGATATGGAAAACGGTATCATTTTTAATGTGTGAATTGTATGATATGTGAGTCTCAATAAAGCTGTTCGATTAAAAAAAATAGTATATGTGCTGCCGAAGTGAGCACACACACACAAAAAAAACAAATTTAAACATCCTAACAAGCACCATTTCCTACTGACCCAAACAGCAACATTAAAATGACGAACGCCCACTTCTGGAAAGGGTGTGAGGCACCTGGAATCCGCACCACTCAGAACTGTTTGAAGTTCTGAGTCAATCTTATTGTCAGTCCTATCCCTACTCTGCGTCATAGCAAGTTCACTTCTTGAGAACCCACCAGAGAGAGGTAAAAACATATATCCGCAAAGAGAAATGCACAAGAATGTTCACGCGTGGCTTTATGTACATCAGCCAAAACCCAGAAACAACACAAATGTCCGTAAACGGAAGAATAGACACATGAGATGTTTATGAGGAAGTACTACTCAGCAATAAAGAAGGGACAGACTGATTGTACATATAAACACACACACAATATGGAGGAATTTCTAAAACATCATGTTTAGTGAAGGGAGCCAGAGACAGACACGCAAGCACCCTGTATGGCTTGACTCCGTTCATGTGATCATCTATGACACGATCTATGGAAAATCACTGTGTCCTTGAGCACAGGTGGGACTGGGTGGAGGGGGAAACTTGGGAAATCTCTGGCGCGATGGAACGCCTCCGCATCTCGTGTCAGAATGGTTACCGTGAGAACGTGTTCCTTCAGCCCCCATTTTCCCTGGGACCTAGAAGCTGGATGATATTCGGGTTCATTTTCTTAGGCAAGAGCCCTTTCCAGATGGGCGTGTGAATTTCTAATTGTATCAGGAGGCATATCATGGGCAACGGTTGTACTTTGAGAAGCGGGGGATGAGATCAGCGGATGCAAGTTACACCTACAAGATTCACCCGTGATGCAACCGCCCTTCAGTGTGCATGTGACGAGGGGAAGATTCAGCGGTGACAGCTGACTAGACCTGCGGTCTCACCAGAGGTGTCAAACGGTAGTTTTCAAATTGTATCTTTCCTTGGCATTTACTGATCGGGGGTTTTCTCAAAGGCAAACTTTCCATCACCCCCTACTTGATTATCCTGCAATGTGAGCCCAACAGGGAGGCGGGGATGTGTGACCCCTTCTCTGGTGGCCGGCAGAGTCAGGAAGGAGCTGGGGCCCTCACAACATTCAGTGGTGACCGAGTAACTCTTGAAGTAATCAATCTGAAGGCATGGATTTTTTTTGAAATGTTTCAACAGATTTGAAATTCATCATTTTGTTTGATATGCAAATATCTCAACTTAGTAGAACATCATTCATTCTAATGCCTATAGTCTTCTGTCATAATCCCATTCATCTCTGACAGCTTCCTCGCTCTCTGGTACAATAAAGTACCCCAGACTCGGACCAGGCATCCAGCCAAGGAACTCTGCTTCCTTTCCATGGGAAACGGTGTGTCGTGAGCAAATGGGGGGCCGGCGGGGGTCCCCATCTGCCACACGGTTATCGCTGCTTCTCCGTATCGTCAGCACGCAGACTCTATGACATCGTTTGAAGAGCAAAGGATAGAATTCCAACTCCAAGTTAAGATTAGGGGGCTTTCGGCAACTCTGATGAACAGCACTCTCCCTCACCTCTGTGCTACCCCGCTAAGGCTCCTGATTCCCGGCATTAACACATCGTTAACCTGCTTCCTCTAAAACTATTCCCATACTCACTTCAAAGTAACAATAACAACATTATTGCTAATGAATGCTGCTCATGATCTCTTCCCATGTACACGTGCCCGTGTTTCCTTAAACTGCACCTCACCAGGGGATGGACAGTTAGAACATCGTGTGTTAACATCGCTCCAAGAGATCCCTATGTCCGAGGATAAGCCACTGACTTGGTACATGATTAGGTTCAATGATTACGTATCTTTCAGTTTTTTGCCCTTTATCATTTTTTGAATATGTAAACTATTTACATGTTTTGAAACTCAAAGTTATACCGCAAAGGACACTCACGGAAGCCTCGGATCTGTCTTTGTGCTCTTCACGCCGTGGGCTCCCTCCCCTACGTGCAGCCATGGTTCTTAGTGGCCTCATGCTCCCAGGGATTCTTTCGGAGACTCTAAGCACACACACACATATGTGCACACACACACATGCACACGCACATGCATGCACCTCTCCTCCCTTCTTAACGCAGAACGTAGGATCCTGTGTAAACACTGTTATATACCTTGATTTTTCTCCCGCTCCAGGAAGCTGAGCCCCGCTCCTTCCTGACACAACGCACAGCCTCGCTTCTCCTGAGAGCCCCCCAGGACTCCGACTCCCAACATCCGTGTGGATACACATTGTCTAGCCCACCAGTCCACTATTCGTTAAGATGTGGGTTGTTTCCAACATTCTGCTGTAACAAAAAATGGCAAAAGGAATAGCCTTGCATATGTGCTATTTTACATTTTGCCAAGATATTCTGGGATAGATTCCTAGAAGCGGGATTAATGGTTCAAGGGCTAAGTGTATATGTCACCCTGTGAATATAGTCAGATTGCCTTCCAGCCGGGTTATGTGGCTTGTTTGTGATGACAAGATCACGCAGTATTTTTGTTTTTCTAATTCCAACTCCTGTATTTTTTATTAGTTAATACACACTGGCAGGATATTTTGGCAACAAAACTAGAGACAATAGTTCATAATTTACTACATAACTTCAGTGGCTTGATTTATTCTAGTTTCTGATATAAAAAATTCCACTACTGGGGCACCTGGGTGGTTCAATTGGTTACGATCTTGGCACGGGTCATGATCTCGTGGTTCGTGAGATCGAGCTGCACATCAGGCTCTGTGCTGACCATGCAGAGCTTGCTTGGGATTCTCTCTCTCTCTCCTCTCTCTCTCTCTCTCTCTCTCTCTCCATTTCTCTCTCTGCCCCTCCTCGAGCTCATTCTTTTTCTCTCTCACTCTCCAACTAAATAAACTTAAAAAAAATTTTTTTTAATTCCACTACTTTAAAAAATGCAGTCTGAATGTGTTGATGACGTTTAATAAGACACGAGCCCAGAAAACAAACATGCGTGCGCCCAGTAGCCAGAACTAGCAAAGATTTACATCTTGACATCATTGCTTAAAAGAGGGTTTCTTTTTATTAGAAGAAGCAAACACTACAGGTGGAATTTAGGCCCCTGGAGCAACCCGGGGGTCCAAGCACGTCACCGGCCCGCCTCCGCTGCAGAGGCTGTGGCTGTGGATTGTGCAGGGGGAGTCAGGGGCGACTTCCTTCAGGCAGAGGCCCAGGGTGGGGGGGGGGGGTGCTGCAGGGATGGTATTCTGAACTCAATGAGAGACGTTGTATCGCTTGCTCTCCGACATCCATTCGCGCTAACAGCCTCAGTGCCTCAAACTGTTTCTCCAAATTGCACCAACACCTCCCATTGTTACATGTTTTCACTTTTGCCCATCAGACGAGGGGAAGTGGTATCTTATTTTAATTTGCACTGAATGAGATAGAATTTTAAAACAACAGTATCTTTCTTTAATGGGAAAACTTACTTACAATTGGCTTTTTAAAATTAATTTTTATCCCCACTGGAACAATCGGCATAATGCAAAAGAGACAGCTTTACATATTGATTCTCATAGCTAAGAACTTAGCGTCGTTAGAGCTTATCTTAGGAATGTGCAGATACATAAGGCATACACTTTATTAATTTTAGAGAAAACATAAGCATAAAGGCATGCAGATCCATTTGAAATTCCCCTGATTTGTTTTTTAATTGATTGTTCTCCTGGTGTTTAACTATTTCTTTGTTTTCCGTTTCACAGGAGAAACAGATGTCTAAGAACTCTATCTTAGAAAATATGAACAAAAAACTCTCCACATTTTGTATCATGAATATTATTCTGTACCCAGAGCCTAGTATTTCATTCTTTTTTTTTAATGTTTATTTATTTTTGAGAGACAGAGTATGAACGGGGGAGGGGCAGAGAGAGACACACACAGAGAATCCGAAGCAAGCTCCAGGCTCCGAGCTGTCAGCACAAGCCCGACATGGGGCTTAAATTCACCAACCATGAGATCATGACCTGAGCCGAAGTCAGACCCTTAACCAGCTGAGCCCCCCAGGACTCCTTAGTATTTCATTCTTTATAGTTTGATTTCTTTTATGCTCATTTGTCAAAAGGAAATCCTTCCCAGGTCTGATTTTTTTCTATTTTTATGCCCATAAAAATTAAATATGTTCACATCTATAAATGATTCATCTATATTTTGATAGATGTGCCAGATTTACCTTTTGTTCAGGGGTAGAAAAATGCCACTCGACTTTAACACTGAAAAAATTGGAAACTTACCAATTATCAAATGTGTAATGAAATTTTTAATATACCTCAAGTAAGTCAGACAAAAGCTAACATCTAAAAACATGTCCCCACTGCAAACAAAGACAATGTGAAATGCCACATTATCGAGTCTTTCTTCTTATTTTTAACATGTGGAGGTAAACATCAGTCGGATACTCATGAGACAAGATATGGAAGGCACTCCAATTTATCACTGATACTTTCTACTACAGAAACGATATCACTGAATGTTACGGAGTCACGAACTGGTAAAAAGTCTTCAAAATAATCAGTTCGTACCGGCATCTGAACTAATCAGAATAAACATTCCTAACTGGGATTCTAACAGGGTGATCCTTTTCAATAGGTTAAGGTACAGACAAGTTCTATAAACCCAAATAAGAATAAATAGAAACTCAATAATTCTCCACATATCTGTTACATTACAAAAAAAAATCCATCTTGTATAATGTAGCCCCTAATTTACAACATGAAATACGTACTGCATTGAAAGAAGGAAATCACGGGTCGGGGGGAATGAGCAAAATGGGTGAAGGGATTAAGGGGTGCAAAGTTCTAGTTATCAAATAAATAAGTCACGGGGGTTAAAAGTGCAGCACGGGGAGCACAGTCTAATGACACCGTAGTCATTGTGCACGGCGACCGGCAGTGACCGCACTGACGGTGGGGCGGCTCGTAATGGGTGGAATTGTCGACTCAGCCGCTATACTGCACGCCTGAAGCTAATATGATATTATGTGCCAACCATACTTCCCAACAACTGCCACAAAAATCTACCAACAAAAAGGAAAGCCAGCAAACACGGTGCTCTGCACGCAGGTCGCTCTCCTGAATTTACCTCAATAAGGCACAGGGCTGTGTATGATAGAAAGTCCATTAAGGTGTGTGCCTCGAAAAATTTTTTAAGAAAAGTACATTTCTAGATCTTGGTTGGAATCTCCCTAAAATCATCAAGCATTAAATAGAGTTGTTTTGTTCTATTACCATAATAACTTCCCTTGTAACAATTTCATAGATGGGTTATTTGCCATTTGCTTTTCTACACAGTTGCCATAAAATTTTGCTCTCATTCGCCTTTTTTTTTTTAATGAGAAGTCAAGTCATAGAAAGAAAATTCAGAAATTAACTAAGTAAACCATTACCCAGCACATAAGCTCTTGGGGGGGGGGGGGATGTTTGGTTCTTTATCATACTCCTGAGTTAACAACATAGGGCTAGACAGAGCCAGGGAACAAAGTTGCCCACGTCCACACTTTGTGGCTCCTCATTTCCACGCAGGTGTCTCCAGACAGAGGAGGTGAGGGGTCCCTAACTCAAGCAAGTCTCTTGGAGGACTTACAGGGTCACCCCCTGAAGCAGGCGGTCTGTACAGCTCAGGGGTGGGGTTCTCCAAGAGCGAGCTTCTCTCTCTCACTCACCCCAACACTGACTCACATCTACCCAATCTATCATTTTACTAATCCAATATATCCTCTATATTTAGCGCCCAGAGGAATTGACTGTGATGGACGCCAGTGAGCTAAGGAAAGGACGGGGCCCCCATTAAGCAGCAAGGTCAGAGCGAGCCTGTTATGGGGTAGGAAAATAAATGGTATCATCAGCCCCCAAAGGTCAGGCTTTCCAACTCCTTCCCTCCACTCCCGCCCTGGGACAATGAGAGTCAAGCCATCCTCTTGCCTGGGAAGCAATCATTGGGAAATTTTAGAGGAGGGATTTTTAAAGACACTGAAATGAGCTCTCCCCCTCCCATTACCCCCTTTGCTGGTGGCGGCCCCTGGATTTCCCTTGGGGGACCCTTGCCCATTCAGTCCATATGGTTTCACAGAGGCTCACCATCTCCAGGCCATTACGAGAATTTCCTAGAGTTTTGTTTTTAACTAGTAGGAAAGGGAAATTCTCTTCTTTTCATGAGTTGGCCTATGAGGGTCCCCAGAGGAGGAAGAGCTGGTCTAAAGATCAGGTGAACACAGAGAACCAGGCCACAGGACAGAGAGGGAGCAAATGTTGGTGCGAGGAGACCCTCCGCATCAGGGGCCCAAGTCAAACTCCCCCCACGCCAACCCAGTCTCTAGTCACTAAATACCTTTTAAGGTAAAGCCAGTCTGCTTGGTGGAGTTTCTCAACGCAACCAAAGCCACAGCAACTAAAAGAATCTGGTCTGGTAAGACGACCCACCTTCCAAAGGGGAGGCACCTCACCTGCAAGTGTTCTGACACCAGCCGTCTACACGGCCCAGAAGTCCATGGAAAGTTCCAGCCGTCTACACAGCCCAGAAGTACATGAAACATTTCCAAGCTGGAAGGAAATGGAGAAATGGACTAATCCAAGCCTTGGATCCCACAGAGGAGGAAACTGAGCTGAAAAAGGCCACTGAGGGTCACAAGCTCACTTGAGGGACTGAGACCTGGATTTGGGGACCTCGATTCTTATCAGACCCAGGAAACCAGGTTAGGAACGTGCGCGCTGCAGGAGATGACTTTCTGCGTGTCCACGTGGGGATGCGTGCGCTGCTAACACTCCTTTCCTTCTGAAACTGCGGGTCTGTCTGTTGAAGGGATACAGGGGTTGGGGGAGGGGGGATGAGAGGGGCGAAACGATGAAAAGGGACTTGGGCCTGACCTTGTCTCTGGGTCAGAGTCTGTCGGAGACACGCGCCATGGCGTCTTCTCGGGAATCGGGGGCGTCAGGATCCTGGAATTGCTCCCCAGCATCCTCAGCTCCGAGCTCCGGCCGCAGGTCCTCCTCGCCCAGCCCAAGCGCTAGTGCTGGCCACCGGTGGCCAAGGGTCCTGGGGCTCCTGGGCCTCATGAAAAATGCACCGTGGTGGGGAAAGGGAATGCTTTCGTTCACTAATTCAAGTTACATCTAAGCCTTCAATGTGCTCGGTGTCGGTGCCAGAAAAGACTGTCTTCATTTTAAATTACACTCTGGTAGTGTAGACAGGCAGGCATGCACACGTGATTATATATCGCATGTACAAATGTTTGTACCTTATATATAATTAATGGGAGCAGCAGTCAATCGCGTATAAATAATTTATTTCTAGATGGCACAAAGTATGCACAAGAGAAAATACAGTGGGATGAGAAAGGATAGTGACGGTGGTGATCAGAGCAGACAGCGTCTGAGTGACAGTGGCCAGGGAGGGTCATCGGGAGCCGAGACATCAATGAGAAGGAGCCCGTGGCGCTAAGATCTGACGGAAGGTCTTTCCCCCCTGCCTCCCTCCTGCTTTTCCTCCTCCCTCCCCCCTCTTGAATCGACAACAGGACGTGCGTTGGTTCTGAAAAGACTGAGCACCTGTTATCCAGGCACATGGAGGTGGCCCAGCCCCGGGAAAGACCTTGCGGCACATGAGTAGTGTCCCCGGTGGGGTGGGTGATATGAGTGGGGGGTGCAGGTGCGGAGGCAGTAAAAAGGAATGCACGGGCTGGGAACCCTCAGGAGAGCCTTCCAAGAGGATGTGGGGCCAGCCTGGGCTGTGATCTGCTCTGGGGACACCTGGACAAATGTGCCTCTGCCCCAAGCCCCATCCCCGGGGACTCAGGCCACACTGCAGCACGGGGCGAGCCGTGCTTCCTGGAGTCAGTACGTCCACCTGCCCATCCAACATGCACCAGGTGCTACTGCGTGCCAGCCCTGGGCTGGACCCCGGAGCCCCAGCTGGAACGAAGGAGATGCAGTCCTGCCCTTTGGGATTTTTCGTGGTGGGGGGGTGGGGTCTTTACATTCTTCCTGTCATTTGCTGTCACAGCAGGTAGAAGTTAATTCAAAACCGGTCTTCACCTCGAAACATAGCACACACAGATTTGCCCAGACACACAGCACTCCCGGCTCCCTTTTCCACAACAAACTTGCTGGCGATGAACGGATTAACATCCACCTTCCCCGTCAGACGCAGCTCTGTGAAGGAGGGAGGAGGTCGTGTCCCGCTGGCACATCAGGGCGCCGGCCCCTGACTCCGTGCACACAGCAGGCATCTGACGAGCCTTAAGTCATTCAAGGAGCCTCTTGTGCCTCACTAGACCTTGAGCCCCGCATCGCACCCATGACCTATAGTAGTTATGCAATAAAAGTTTGCAGGGTGGAGGGAGGGACTCCTGGGGAAGGTTCCAGGTGGACTGATGTCATTGAAAAAAAAGCTACTCGAGCCCCAGGTGTCTGATCGACCTCCTTCCCCAAGTACAGCCCCAAATAGTCCCTGACAGGCGCACAAAGCAACGCCAAGTGCGACTTCACACTTCCCAAGGGCTACCCTCGCGGATCTGCAAGCCATGACTACCAAAGACGAAACTGGAAGGTTGCACACCACTCCTCCTCCTCATTTGGAAGGGAGTCTTTTTAGACAAAGTAAAGGGACCGGTCAGCAGCGTCCACGCATGTGTGTGTCCCCGGGGTCAGTGAGCATGCACTACCAGGGCTCACCTGCGTCCCCAAGAGGAGTTCTCCCATCAGGATTTTACTTAGGTGCACTTTATTTATTTTTTAATATAATTTATTGTCAAATTGGTTTCCATGCAACACCCAGTGTTCATCCCAACGAGCGCCCTCCTCCATGCTCATCACCCACTTTCCCGTCTCCCCCACCCCCATCAACCCTCAGTTTGTTCTCAGTATTTAAGAGTCTCTTATGGTTTGCCTCCCTCCCTCTCCTTAACTATTTCCCCCTTTCCCCGCCCCCAGGGTCCTCTGTTAAGTTTCTCCTGATCCATACATAAGTGAAAACATAGAGTATCTTTCTCTGCCCGACTTATTTCACTCAGCATAATACTCTTGAGTTTCATCCACATTACTATTGAATGGCCAGATGTCATTCTTCCCCATTGCCATGTAGTACTCCATTGTATAGATAAACCACGTCTTCTTGATCCAGTCATCAGGTGATGGACATTTAGGCTCTTTCCATGATTTGGCTATTGTTGAAAGTGCTGCTATGAACATTGGGGTCCATGTGCCCCTATGCATCAGCACTTCTGTATCCCTTGGATAAATTCCCAGCAGTGCTATTGCTGGGTCATAGGGGAGTTCTATTGTTAATTTTTTGAGGGACCTCCACACTGTTTTCCAGAGCGGCTGCACCAGTTTGCATTCACTTAGGTGCATTTTACCATGCACCGTTTCCCTTCTAATTTTAGAATCTAATTATCCTGTGAAGATGGAGGCAGAGGCCTGCCATCCTCTTGGAGTAGGAGAGCTTCATGCAGAATTCCTCAAGACATAGACAAAAGTTAGCAAAATTCAGAAGAATGCATTAAATCGTGATTCCTAAAATAATGATAAAAACAGATCACTCTGTATGCGCGCGTGCGCATGGGTGTGTATGTGTGTGTGCACGTGTGTGGGTGTGAATTTCCCCCAGCGCTTTGCGGGATAAGACCCACTTAAAGCAATGAAGAAGAGAACGGAATTCTCAGCGATGGGGAAAATCACCATGAGTGAAGAAAGGAATCACATCTTATTTCCTGCAGCCCAGGTTTTGGGGTGCTGTGCAGATGCTTCCTCCCCTTCCTCACCCCCGACTTTCAGGGGTAGAATTACATTTCTGCTTGCGGCTACCTGGCTCAGCTAGAGCGCCTTTCATTCCACAAACACCCCACCTTCAGCAGGAAGACTGACGCCTCCAACCTTCATCCCTTTGACTCAGGAACTCCGCTTCTAGGGATTCAGCCTCAAGAAATAATCAGAGATGTACGCAGATAGCCATGTGCCTGAAGTCCATCACAGTTATTTATTCTAGTGAGAAACAAAGAGCACACAAAAGCATCAAGCCAGCCTGTGTCTCCAGTGAAAGACGATGGCCAACTGATAAACAAGTAAATGTTGGCAAATCTGTATTGCGGAGCGTCACGAAGCCATCACAGGCTGTGGCTTCGAGGATGTGGAGAGACGCAGGACTGCTTACGATATGCTAATTTAATAAGGAATGGACTGGGGCGCCTGGGTGGCTCAGTCCGGTTAAGCGTCCGGCTTCGGCTCAGGTCAGATCTCACGATGGTTCATGGGTTCGAGCCCCGTGTCCGGCTCTGTGCTGACAGCTAGCTCAGAGCCTGGAGCCTGTTTCAGATTCTGTGTCTCCCTCTCTCTCTGACCCTCCCCTGTTCCAGCTGTCTCTCTCTGTCTCTCAAAAATAAATAAAAAGCATTAAAAAAAATTTTTTTTAAAGTTACACAGAAAATAGGCTAGAAGGAGACACAAAAACAGTAACTCCAAGAGGTATCTGGTGGGGGGGGCCTATGAAGGGGTTTTGTTTCCTTCTCAGTATTTTTCTGTTTTCTGAATTTTCAATAAGGAATCTAATTATCTTTGTGACCAGAAAAAAAAAGTCTCAAAGAAAGACACAGAAAGATGTTAGAGCAAGAAGCCAGTAAACACATATTTGCAAGAACCCGATACCTCCGCGAGCCCGGGAAGCCAGAGAAAGAAGACTCCGGGGTGTCGTGCTCCCCCGTGTCTCACTCTCTTTTGCTCTTTGACCCAGACCCTGTCTTTCCAGAGGCGAGCTCCCCACAGAGAGCCAGACACAGCAGCCCCCTGCCCGACACAGGACAACCAAACCGCCAGAGACCCAGGGGGTTCGCCCCCAGGGACGGTGTCACAGTCTCCGAGAGCTAGAAGAGCCATCCATCATCCGCTTGGGTCTCCTAAGTGACAGGGACCCGATTTTCACAGGAGGAACTGGGACTCCGTGAAGTTTAATTGACTTTAAACAGACTAACCGAAGAGTAATTAATAAGACAGGATGAGGGCATCATTGCTGCATAAGTTATTTGTGCATAAAGAGGCAGGAGAAACCACCGGGTCAGAGGTAATGGCTCCCTCAAGGCTGTGAGTCATTCCCGGACAAGATCACTACATGTTATATATACACGTGCACACATACCTACAGACGTCTACGTGTGTGCACGTATGTCTGTCCATCCATCCACTGAAAGAAAGACAAAGAGAAGCAGAAACAGACGGAGGAGAAGCAGAGAGAGAGAGAGAGAAGAGAGGTAACAATGCCACATGCTTCCCTTCCCTGCCGGTCCCTTCTGGTGCATTTTTATAACTCAGAAGTCAAGGGCTGGATTTCCAGACACGTTCATGACTTTTGCCATGACACATGTCCCCGTCCCTCTTCTCCGTACAGCTCGTCACATTTACAAGTCCCTCACCGAGGCTGCACTGCATTTCTCCAAGAGGCAAGCCAGTCCACCGTGCGATCTCTCTCCAGAAACAAAACTTATGTCCTTGCGGAGTCTGCCTCCGCGCCCGCGGGCTGATGGACTCATCACGGAGGCCGCTCATATTTTCCATTTCCTTCTGTCACTTGACTTGTCACTTCTATTCTCATCTCTGCCTTCTGCATGGCTAGCTCAGGAGAGAGGCTGTTTGGCGTGCGTCGCGTTTTTAAAAAACATGAATCGAAAGCAAATATTTTTAGAGTCAAGAAAGCTCTTATGACGATCTAGACGAGCAAGCTCTCTTAAAAGCCACAAGCCTGGCAACCTCGAGCTCGGGTTCCCACACGGTCACAACAGTCTGGGCGTCCTCCACAGGCAGGGCAGGGGTGCTGAGGGGCTCCCGGGGCCTCCCCACCCTGCGCTGGGGCCTGCGCTGCGTCTCCCCGTGCCTGGGGTGGCCCGCCTGGCTCACGACCCCTGCCCCCTCTGCTCCCACTCTGCGCCCAGCCCACGTCCAGCCGGACTCTCTGGGGAAATCTGGGGGCCTGACTCGTCCGACGTGCGGAGGCTTCCTACCGTCCCCGCGCTCCGGCCTGCTCACCGCCAAGGCCGGCGTCGCGGGAGGTCAGACCTCTCCTGAGACCGCTCAGCCGTGAGCCGCTGACCCAGCGGGTCTGAACCGAGACCTGCGCCATCGACCCACCTGCTGTGCTCCGCTCCGCTGCACACGCCGCGGGCTCAAGCCCAGGTGCGCAGGACCCAGGACACCCGCCCTGCCCTGTCCCGCAGGCCAGCCCTGGAACCAAGATGGCTCCGCCAGTCCAGTGGCACTGCCACCAGCCTGTTGAGTCTTTTTTTTTTTTTTTGGCATCCTAATGGATAATCGGAGGACAGAAGAGACGAGAATTCTAGAAAGTTAATTCCAGCAAAGTTCATCTCTTCCAAGAGTTTTTTATTTTTTAAAGAAACAAGGAAAGTGAAATGGGAAATGAGATAAAGAAAATTCACACCTGCCAGACAGCAGTTTTGCGCTGGCTCTTCTCCATGTATTATGTGTGCGCCCTCCCTTAGCGGGCCCGCAGGCTGGCATTACGGTGTGGAAACAGGCTCAGAGAGGTGCAGCGACCGGCCCCAACCACACAGCGAGCAAGTGGTGGGGCTGCTTCTCCAGCAGAAGTCTTTCCGGGTCTGACCCTCCTTGCGGCCGCCTCCAGAGATACTCCCAAGTCACCATGGTGAACATTCTCATTTCAGCCAGCCCGCCCAGAGAAGGCCCAAGGCAGGAAGGTGGAGGATGCGGTTTGGAATGAGAGATTCGAGTCAGCTGGAGGCCAGAGCCGTGCCTGCGCACGCCCGGGAGTTCTATGTGGCCAGCTAGAACCTTCTCCTGACTGTGACCAGGACACTGTGTGAGGGCATCTCAGCCAAAAGGAAAGAAAAGACACACCTGCAAACCCTTCCTCTAGGTGCGTCTTTCTCCAGAAGCTGGGGGCAACAAAATTGGGGGGGGGCATGAGGGAACCCCCATTCCAGCTATGTCTGCTTCTCTAAACATCTGTCCTTGCAGCTGGCCCTCCGTCTATCACCAGCCCACCTACCTGTCCACCCATCCACCCATCATGCATCCATCTATGCATCATCTACCCATCCCTCCCTCCCTCCCTCCATCCATCCATGCATCCATCCATCCACGCATCCATCCATCTACCCATCATCCATCTGTCCATTCACCCATCCATTCATCCATCCATTTATCATCTACTCATCCACCCACCCATCATCCACCCATCCATCCATCATCCATCCATCTCTTCATTCACCCATCCATCCATCATCCATCCATCTACCCATCATCCATCTGTCCATTCACCCCTCCAGCTCTTACAGAGACAACTGTGTGCAGCGTTGCAAAGGCGCCATGCTGGGCACTGTCCCCATGCTCACCAGTCCACGGGTTGGCCTATATAACAGACTTCTGACTACCAAATACTCAAGTAACAGTTAAAGCACAGCGTTGGGGAGTACTGCAAAGGCACTTTCTAAATGCTAACAGGGCTCACACCCGAGGACCCGCCCCACCAGATGACAAGGAGCCCAGGAAACACCAACATAGACCTTGGGGTCTGAGGCAAGATGGCCGGGACCCAGACCCTGGCTCTGCGGGTGCACAGCCCCACGTCCCCGGGCCCCAACTTCCTCACATTCCAGATAAGGACAATGATGGCAGAAGTCCCCGAGGGCTGTCACAGACTTCAGCAAGGTCAGTGTGGTGCCGGCAGGAAAGAGCAGTGAAGATGTTAGCTGCCATCACAGACCCATCACCGACCCCACCTTCCAGCAACTTCTGCTCAAGAAGAAAATGCCTCCGAACCAACCACAGCAAGGAGGATGGCTCTGCCAAAGAATGAGTCAGCGTGATCGAGGCGCCGGGAGGGACAGATCTGCCAAAAGAATGACTTTTTTCCCTGCTGTTTGATGTTTTCTTTTCTTTTTTCCCCACTGTAGCATGTCAGTTGGTGTTAAGGCTCATTTCCAATCTGTTCAAGTGGAGCACAATGGTGGGGACAGCCAGGTGTCCACGGTGTGGCTGTCACCTTTAGGAAGACGTCTTTCCCAGGAGACACGTATACATTATAGACCCAAATCTCCTCGGAGACTTGAGTCCTTAGACTTTTCACCAGCGGTAAACTTGGAACAAGTGGAAACAAAGTGTCACGGCCAACTCTGTCCCCCCGGGAAGGCCCCATCGGCGTGGACACAAGCGTCACTCCAGGACGCACCCACAGACCAGGCCGCTGGTCCACACTGAGAGGGTGCTAGCCTGCAGCGAAAAGTCCAGAGCCATCCCGTCAGTCCTGCAGGACAATATTGGGGGCCCAGAGGCCCCAGTTCTGGAAGGCCCAGGTCCCACCTCTGACACGTACTAGGTGTCTCATCATTAGATCCCACATGCAAAAACTATCCACCGGCCTGCAGAGGTGTGACAGGCCAGAAACGACAGTGACGGCCACCAAGAAGGCTGGGAAAGTGGGCTGCTTCAGAAGGAGGGTGATATTCTTTTCTAAATGGATCCAAAATGCTACCGGCCCCAGTGGACGCCTGGCTACTGGCCGCTGGGGATCAGAGATCCGTATTTGTGAGACTATCCAGAGCCATCAAGAGCTTCCTAAGGGTCCTTGGGTCGGCAAAGTTTTCGTTGTTAATTATGTTACAGGCTGTGGAAATACACAATGCAACATATTAACAAAACAAACGCTAGCTAATACCCAGGTAGCTACAATGTTCTAGACGCTTCCTGTTCATCGTCTTCACTGGCACAGATCATTGTGCTAATAATCATTGCTGATAACAGAGATAACAGCCATTGTACAAGGAACAATGCCAAGGCTCTTACTCAATTCTGCTTAAGACAAAATCATCCTTAATGCAACCCCACAAGGTGAATATCCTGGTAGCCCTTTTCGGAGCTGGGAAACCAAGGCTCTGAGCGAGCCTGCCTCGATTTGTCCAGTGGAGAGCCAGCGAGGGAGCCCCACCCCCTCTGGGTCTGCGGACCTCCCCCCTCCCCACCGCGCCTCCCACTGGGGGCTGGAGGAGTGTGAGCCCAGGTGGCAATCTGTTGACACACAGACTGTCCTCAGTCAGCAAGGACTTGAAGGAGTTCTCTCAGTCATCTCATCCATAAAATGGGGAGGACGGCGCCAGGCTCATCAGGAACTGGGGAGCTAAACCCGCCAAGAGCACAGTAAAGCCCTCGTTAAATACGAGCTCCTGGGGCTCCTGGGTGGCTCCGTCAGCTGAGCATCTGGTTCTTTTTTTCATTGTTTAATTTTTTTATTTTTGAGAGACAGAGAGAGAGTGCAAGCAGGGGAGGGGCAGAGAGAGAGGGAGACACAGAATCCGAAGCAGGCTCCAGGCTCTGAGCTGTCAGCACAGAGCCTGATGCGGGGCTCGAACCCACGAACTGTGAGATCATGACCTGAGCCGAAGCTGGATGCTCAAGCGACTGAGCCACCCAGGTGCCCCCTAAGCATCTGCTTCTTGATCTCAGCTCAGGTGATGACCTCAGGGTCGTGAATTCAAGCCCCGTGTTGGGCTAAAGCCTGGGCGTGAAGCCTACTTAAAAAAAAAAAAAAATACGAGCTACTATTAAAGTCTGCTACCTGCACACACAACCCACGCCCCCACCAAACTGCCCAAAGATTCAGTAACTGGTTCATAATCACTGCCCCAATCCAGAAATTACAAGGACCAAGAGAGATGAGCAGAGATATTTCTAAGCACTGATTTCTGGGGACATGTCTTATTCAAAGTCAAAGCAATGCAAATACAAGTTGGGTAATTTCTCACTGTCAGACTGGGGAAGGTCTAATGTGGGAGGAGCAGAAGCTTCTAACACCATTTACAGCAACAAAAATTGATTTAAAAAATCCCTTAGGCGGGCGTGTGGCAACTCTGTATAAACAGGAAAGACAAACTACAAAGACACTTCAGAGCAGAGACTGTTCAAAGTCCGTGACCGTGAGCAGCCTGAGCAGGGACCCCCCTCCGCCCACTGAGACTCTTACGGACGTGGATCGTGACCCCACAGGGCGTGGTGTGTGCACCTGACCCGCGGACAACGTGGGGGGCGACGTTCTCCATCCCCTTCCACAGCAGACAGACGTGACAGTGATGCCAAACGTGAGGGCTGGCCCCCGGCCACACCACCGCGTGCGCCGGCCTCGGCGAGCCACAGACCAGAACGTCCACGTGGCTTTCTCTCTAACACACGGGATTAGTTAGATGTCTTCATTTTTCCCTTCAAGCTTCTCTACTTTTTTTTTATGTTTTTTAAATATTTTTGAGAGACAGAAACAGCACGAGCAGGGGAGGGGCAGAGAGAGAGGGAGACACAGAATCCAAAGCAGCTCCAGGCTCTGAGCTGTCAGCCCAGAGCCTGACGCGGGGCTCGAACCCACAATCATGAGATCATGACCTGAGCCGGAGCCGGATGCTTAACCCACTGAGCTACCCAGGTGCCCTCTCTACCTTTAACAAATATGCCACAGAAAGTTTTATTTTTGTAGTGAATGATGTCTTTATTTTTTAATTTTTTAATGTTTATTTATTTTTTAGAGACAGGGAGAGACAGAGTGTGAGCAGGGAAGGGGCAGAGAGAGAAGAAGACACAGAATCCCAAGCAGCTCCAGGCTCGGGGCTGTCAGCACAGAGCCGACGTGGGGCTCGAACCCACAGACTGTGAGATCATGACCTAAACTGAAGTTGGATGCTTAACCGACTGAGCCCCCAGGGGCCCCAACAAACAATGTTTTTAAAGAGCCCTAAACATAAGGAAGAACAAAGCAGGCAGTGCCCCTCCCCCTTTGCATTAGTCGAAGTCTCCACCCAGGACTCCAGCAGGGGCTGCGCAGGACGCCTCCTGTCTGACGCTCTCAGACGCGTTCCCGGAGTGCAGCCACTACCAAAGGGGTCTCTTGCACTTTCAACGTTAATTAACGAAAACAAAATAAAATGTAATAAAGACATCTCTGCGTAATGGCTCGAGTATGCCACAGTCGTGGGCAAACAGCCACAGCCGGTGTGTAAATGAGTGTGTGTAGCTGTGTTCTAATAAAACTTTATTTGCAAACACAAGAGGTGGGCTCACGGCAGGGCACAGTTTGCTGCTGCTCTTCGCTCTGGCGAGTATTACCGTCACCACTAACAGCCGACACCTTTAACCTGTCGCCCTGTGCAGGGTGCCACCTTCAGGGCCGCCAGCATTTTCTCAGTTACTCTTCAGGGGAGCCCCCAGCGTGAGGTCACTGGCGTCCCCCTGTCAAAGGCAGAACCGGAGTCAGAGATGTGAAGTAGCCAAGCCACCTGCAGGGAGGGCAGGGACCCACACACAGGCCACTCTGACCCCAGAGGCTGCCGAACGCGTCACTAAGCACTTGGACTTGGACTTTGTAATTTGTACAAACGCAAGCCCACAGGAGGGTAACCCTGAGCCTCACGTTTGCACGTCTCACTCTTGGACATCAAAATACCGCTCTGTGTGGTCCACCCTTCCAAAGACTTCATAAGGTCTGAATCACAGGCACCAAGATGAAGGCCCAAAGCTTCTAACTGGATAGCCACGCAATAATAATAAAAACACCGGTAGTTCAACCTAGTAAAGGAAAGATAGAAAATTGAGACATTCCCCCATAACTTGATAGAGCTGGGTGATTTTAGAGAAAACATTGTTTGTAAAAGCCAAAGTAATAATTAAAGTTAGAAACCTATGGGTTCATCTGTTGACGAAGTCTTTGGTTTTATAAGAACCGCCGTCTCCGCATTCTAACTAATTCATCTCGTTATCCATGACCGGCGAATTCTCACCGTTCAAGGACCCAGAGCCGAAAGCCACAGGGGATAACACCCGGTGAGCATGGGTGTCTCATTATTAAAATTAAATATGCCATTAGCAGCCCCTGGGCACACCCTTCCCAGGGCCTCACAGAGCCCTCCAGGAGCCGGAAACGCAGAGGATCTAAGGCTGTCCAAGCGAAACCCGACCTTCGGGAAAAAAGCCTGAACCCCCAGCACCCGCTAATCAGGAGTCACAAGGTCCTTCCAACGGCAGAGGCCACTGACTGACGTCTCCTGTCACACCGCTGTCCCCTGTCACAGTCCTCCAGGCACTCCCGTGTAAGAAACCTAAGGAACCTTCCAGGGGGCAGACACCCCGAGACCGATGGGGAGGACAGAGCGCCCTCTGCGGGGCCCGCGGCGGCACTCAGAGGGACAGAGAGCTCATGTCGGGGACAGACAGGCACTGGGGCTCCGCCACTCACACTAGCCCGGGGATCGGGGCCAGGGCCCTTCCCTCCTCCGGGAGCCCTGAGCCCTCAGCCGTGAGCGGGACCAGCTGGAGCAGTAAAGGGAGTAGGCGCTTGGCTGGGAAGCAGGGGCGCCCGGCCCGCCACTCGGCTGCATCCAGGCCGGGGAGGGGCCACCAGGAAAGGGACCCGCACTCCTGGGTCCACTCATTCTCCAGAAGCCCCACCGGAGCACGAGGCGGGAAGTGACCGCCAGCACTGAGCACTCTGGGCGCACCTCCGGTGAGCATGGTGACCTCTTCACGAGCAGAAAACCGCTCTCTCCGAACGACGTCCCGGAACGGACTCTCAGGGGTCAAGCCTAAGTCACGCATCCACGCAAGACCCGCTCGCCGTGGGCAGATGGGCACTGTGGAGGGCACAGGGCACAGGGATGGGGACAGGGGGCGCCCTCCCTCACACCGGAGCGTGAGATGCGGGGCGCTCCCGGGGCCTCCTCCCGCTTCGGCGCTGGAGTCCCTGCACAACCTGGGCGGTGGTCTCAGGAAGCCAGGCCGGTGATGCCCACGAGGCCGTGGCCTACGCGGGGCCCATGGATGACGGACCGCCAGCCATAGACCCAGAGCAGGGGCAGCAGCCAGGCGGTGACCTCAGCAGAGGCCAGGGCGGAAGGAAGGCACTCTGGATCTCGGTCACAGGTCCCACACCGGGCCTTCTGGGAGCACCACCCCCCCTCACCGAGGACCATGAAAGTCCCCCCTCATCGTACGGCTCCAGCCCCCCCCATGCCAGCCCGTGGGGACATTTCCCGAGACCCCCAGACAGGCCAATGCAGCAGGGTGCCCCTGGAGCTGGTCATGTGGACTTGAAAACATGGCCCTCTGCTAGTGGGGACAACCGTCCTGCTCTTCAGGTTGTGACATCCATTTCTTTTAGGAAACACCAGTGGTCATAGCTGGACAACCGAGTTTTCTTCATTGCTGTCCTTTCTTTTTAGAACATCCCTATTTGGCCAAAAGTATAAACCTGGCAACCCGTGTCCGCCCTTCCCTCTTGGCTGAGCCACGGCTCACAAGTGACAACGGTTCATCACCACAGGTGTTCCCGTCCCCTCCCAACCTCCCGGGCGCTCCAAGGACTCTGGGCTCAGGGAGCGAACCTGTCGCTGGGGCGAGGGCCCCCAAGCCTCCATGGAGGTCTGGGCTGGCTGGACGCCTGTAGGAAATGCAGAGTCTCAGGCCGCACGCCAGACCTGGTGAGTCAGAACCCAAGTTGTCACAGGATCTCCGGGACGCGCAGGACCAGATGCTACCCAGGACCGATGCTAATCACGCCACTAGGGGGCGCCCTGAGCATGGGCGCTGGCCCAGGGCTCTTCGCTCAGAGAAGGGACTCCCTCCCAGGGCGGGGGCTGCACTGCTCCGCGGGCTCTCCTAAGCCCACCTTGACTTTCATTCAAGGGTGCCGGTCCTAAAGCCTGCACCCTGGCGGTCACTCCACCTGCAGAATCCCCACAGACCCGTGTCCGGGCCTCCACTAACTGGCTGCCGCCTGTGTCCATTCCCCCCCCCCCCGCCCCCGCCACACATAGCCCTCCTCCTCAAATCCCCCTACACCAAGGAGCTTCCGTGAGAGATTATCAAGCCCCTGCTATCCCTTCCCTCCCCCACACCGCAAGCTCCCTGAACGCATGCGGGGACCGTGTCCCCCTCTCTGTGCCCCGGACCCTTACACGGCACGTCTGGGGGCGGGGCTGCGGAGCTCCGCACACGGGACATCTCCCAGATGTCACCGTCGGCCGCCGCTCTCAAGGACTCTGCCATGATGAAACCACCTGGCCTATAATTCACATACTCTTCATCTGTCCTTAAGCATAAAAGGAAAATTTGGCCTCTCCTTTAATGGAAACACAGTATTTCTCCAATAAAAAGATTAAACAAACACACACACTCTTTATAGAACAGTTTAGCACCTCCTAAAGTCACGTATGGACGGCCAGGCCAGCACCCTAATGGGCAAGTGCGCAGCCTCTGGAGCATCCTCATGGGGACACGCACACAGATCAAGGCCGAGGGGTCTTGATTTCTGCACGGCCACTTCTCTCCTCGGCTGCGTGGACGCTGGGTCCAGAGCCACACCCATGGATGTGATCACTGCTGGCATCAGGAGCTGGGACACTTCCCACCAGTCACGGCTGCGGACGGAAGTCCACGGTGGCCATCTTCAGGAGTGGGGTGCTCATGGGGTCACCCGCTGGGATGATTCAGAGGACAGTTATGGGATGGAGAAGGGTTTTTTTCTTTTCTGTGTGTGAAGAGCTGCCCCAGAATCACAAGAACTGATGTCCCATTCCAGAGAAGAGCCTGTGGTCATTCTGCCCTGCGTCCCGGCAGCGGTCGGAAGGCTCGGGGTCCGTCTGGGGCCTGCGTGCAGCCCACAGCGCACGGGGCCTCTCTTGGCAAAGAGCACCGAGCCAGGACATGAGCTCAGGAAGCAAGCACGCACCACATCGCTCTGGCTCAATGATGAAGCATGTTTACATGAACGGGGACGTGGCTGGCCGGGAGGGTGACAGTCGAATCCTCAGGATTAATGATAAAGCATCAAAACATGACCTGCAGCCATGGAATCCGGATCCCAGGCTCTCTGTCCGTTTCCTGAAGGATGGTTTACATTTGCTTCTGGGCCACTAACTCCAGGGAAGTGTCATTTACGTTGTGATGTGACGGTAACCAAAGCCACGGACAACAATATCTAACCTTCCACAGGCTTCCTGAGCCCGACACGGTTGCAAGTGCTCAGAAATAACTCATCCCCATAGTTCGTGTTATCGATACTCTCGCCTCACAGATGAGAGAACAGAGGCACGGAACGATGACCCGACGCCCACGGTCACCCCACCAGGAAGCAAGCGGTAAACTAGATGTGAACACAGGTGGTGGCCCCCAGGATCTGCCCACTGCGTCCCACCACCCGTCACGGCTCCGCTAGGGCCTTTCTCCAATCACAGCCCTGGTGGTTTGCCCAGCTCGTCCCGCGTGCGGACCCCTAAGCGCTTCTCCGAAGGTGGTCTCGTGACATCATCACAACTCGCCTGCGAAGGAGAGCCGTGATCATAGGCAGGAGACGCAAGGCCAGACCAGAGAGGTTAAGCAACCGGCCCCAGGCACACAGCCTCCCAGAACACGCGAGTCGCTGTCCAGGTGCTGGCCGCTGCAGAACACTGCAGATGGGTCTCTCCCTTCCTGGAGTTCATGACCAGGGGTGAGCGGGAAATGGGGACACAAATAACCCCTAGACATATGTGAGAGTTACAGATGCACAAAGTGCAAGGCAAGAAAAAGAACAGGATGTTGGGGCCAAACACTCAAGCTTTGAGAGAGAGAGAGAAAGAGAGAGAGAGAGAGGGACAGAGAGAGAGAGAGAGAGAGAGAGAGAGAGAGAAAGGAAGAAGGTTGCCTGTCCTGGCGGCTCACCCCTCTATCCACCAGGTAGGTGGCCACCAATCCCCCTCTCTCTGCCTCCCGTGGCTTCAGTTTCCTGACGACCACCCTGCCCCCTCTCAGTGCAGGGCTTCCACGCACCTGACCTTCCTGGGGGGGGGGGGGGGGGG
>NC_043711.1:102922322-102941058 GCF_006229205.1 Suricata suricatta | reverse complement strand
AAGTGTCTGTTCCGCAGGCTGTCAGGGCGTAGGGCTCCGTTACAGCCGCCGGACGCCACCGGGGCCCTGGGAGGGGAGTGACACAGAGGAAGACTGAGCTCCTCCAGCAGCCCGTGCGCAAGGGGGGAGGGCTCCTGAGCGCCGGTGGGCACCGGGGGAGCAGGGGCCTGGCGGAGAGAGGGGGTCACCTGCCCCCCCCGCCCCCCCGCTGCCTGATGCCAACCTCAGCCGCCGCAGGAGCCAAACGCCTTCAGTCTAGGAGACGCACCTGACCTCGGGGAGCTGTGAACACACCAACCTTTTGCACGACTCACACCAAAGCCGGGCGGCGCTGGCTCCGGCCTCAGGTCTGGTGACGGCGCCACACCAAGGCCAGTCCCCTGGTGTCCGCTGGGGTCCTTTGTAAGCTAAGGCTTTTGGTAACTCCCATGGGAGATTCAAATTAAGTCAAAATAAAAAGTTTAGAACGTGCAAAAATGAACACTCGACTTTCCATCTGTGCACGGCTGCCGCTTCCCTTTCTCTTATTAACATGCCCATGGGTCCTCCTCGAAGCCAGCCTCCGCTTGGTCCATCTGAAAATGAGCTGTGGGGAACCTTCCAGAATGCTCCTTCCCCCACAGGCAGGTCCGGAGGCCCACGGGCAGCCAGGAGAAAATGAACCAACCCTCCGGCCACTTTGCATTTCTTTGTGTTTTTGTTCATTTTGTCACACAGAGCCCCAGGAGGGAACAGGACCGGCTTTCTCCCCGGGACCAAGAGAAGCCGGCTCCGCTCAGAGCCCTGGCTGAGAGCAAAGGGCTCATTCACGCGCAGGCACGCAGGGCCCGCTGCGGAGCCCGGGCGCAGGGCTCGCTTTCTGTGAAATGCCTAATTTTAGTTTCTAGCCATCATTTGCTCTTGCACAGTGTCCCCCGGCTGCCTCAATGGCGGGCCTTGTCCACGGGGAGCACAAAGCCGCCTTTGCCCGAGGAGCCAAGAGGAGAAAAGCTGCAGCTGAGGTGGGGGGTGTCCCCCCCCAGTGACCGGCCCCATTCTTCCCCAGCACAGCGAGGGCTGCCCTGCCAGGGGACGCACGGCTCTGAACTCCCAAGTGCCTCTCTCCTGGCAATTGGAGAGTGTAAATAAATCTTGGGGTGAGGAAACAGGAGGGGAGCGCAGTGCCCAGATGACAGGGTGCTCAAGTGGTCACAGGAGTTGAAACTCTAAGCAGAATCCTTAAGAAGTAGGGACTTGCCCGTCACTTGGGGCATTCAAGCAGGGGCAAGGCTCCATCAGGGCAGAAGTGCTAAAGAAGGGTCGTAGGGAAGCAGATGATGGATGGAGGGACCGATGGAGGATGACAGACAGACAGGTGATATGCAGACGCAAGATATAAGAAAGCAGATAACAGGAAGGGGGAAGGAGGAGGGGGCAGGAGTGGGGGAGGGGAGGAAGAGGGGAAGGCAGGGGAGGGGAGCTTCTGGGGAAGGCACCGCCCATGACCACTCAATGCTGTCTCATCCCAGGGGAGCGTCTACACCTCTCCCAACTCCGCACTGTTTCACCCCAGGCATCGGACAGGCCCTTGGATGGGAAGACTGTCTAGAACCGAAGGACACACGGATTTGCCCAGACTCCCAACCTGCTCCCCTCCCTGTCCCCCGCCTCCGCCCAGGACTTCCTTCTTCCAGGTGCTCAGCCCCAAGCCCTCAGGGTCCCTTCCAAAACACACCACACCCCAGACTGGCCACATTTCACCACGTCTGGCTCTCCCTGCCGTCTGGGGGAAGCAGAACCAGAAGGGGCTTCAGGGTAGGTGGTCTACTTGGCCGTGAGGGGGCAGAATACACTCGGGTGCAATCTCAAGGTCACTGCTGTAGGCACAGGGGTGGGGGGGATGGGAGGGTATTCTGCAGGAGCTCCAGGGACCGGCCCCTGAAGGCCAGGAGGCCAGGACAGCCGCCCATCCCGTCAGCTGAGGATTATCCCTGCGGCATCAGCTCCTGATGTCCTGGCCGCACTTGTGCTGCACGGGACAAGGTCCGGGCCACCCAGGGCCTGAGGTGGGGACCTGGCACTGGGTGCTGGTGAGTCTTGACCACCACCGAGGGGGTGCGGGGAGTGTGTACGTAGCATCTGCCAGTGTCCACAGTGTGAACACTCCCCCGGTGGCAGACCTCAGGCCACCGACGTGACGGCCACCAGCAACCACGCGCTCGTGGGCTTGGGTGCCAGTGCACACCCGGAGGGTCTTGGCACATGTGGGTGGGGCCAGAACCACACCAGAGGGGCACCTGGGTGGCTCAGTCAGTTGAGCGTCCGGCTTCAGCTCAGGTCACGATCTCGTGGTTCGTGGGTTCAAGCCCCACGTCAGGCTCCGTGCTGACAGCTCAGAGCCTGGAGCCTGCTTCCGATTCTGTGTCTCCCTCTCTCTCTCTCTGCTCTTCCCTGCTCACGCTATCTCTCTCTCTCTCTCTCAAAAATAAATAAAACATTTTAAAAAATTGAAAAAAAGAACCACACCAGAGGCAGAGGTGCTCCTGGGAAAGGACGCAGGTACCAGAGACAGTTGCTCCGAACAGCACGCATCCAGCAACCATAACCTCTGACTACATGACCTTCCTCTCCGCTCCCTCCGGTCAGATCCCCCCCCGTAGAAGGGTCAACCCCCTCCAAGCGTGAGCCCTGGGAACCGCGCGCCAGCCTCCAGCGGGGCCTCCCCGCCCCGGTCTCACGTCTCATCGGCTCGAATACCTCCGAACTCACTGCACTGCGGCCTCCTGGTCTCCGTGCTCACCAGCACCCAAGCTCACAGCTACCGCAGGACCGCTGCACCTGCTACTCCTCTGCGGGAACAGCACTTCCGTGACCATTTCCCTCACTTCTGCCTGGTCTCTCTGGCCACGCTACATCAAATAGCCAGCCTTTCCTCCCTGCCACCCTTCTCCAGCCTGGCTTTGGGGCATTTATCCCAGAGCAGTGACAGGCACAGAACAGGTGCCCTGTAAGTCCTTGTTAACAGCTGGCAATCACACATTCCAGGGAGAAACTTCAGATTTATTTCATTTTTAAGCTCCCCACAGGGGACCGCAAAGAACATTCCTGGCTCAGCATCCCTGAGTCAAATGCCCTTCAAAATCCGGCCCAGCCCTGTGGTCCTCTGACGGGCCAGCCTCTCCCAGCACTACGCAAGTAAGACCCCCCGTCGCTGGCTCTCAGGACAGAAACCCCACAGCCATCAACACGGAGCAGATGCGCACAGTCACAGACATAACAGGCGCACGCCCAACGTCAGCACAGCCCCAGAAGCAGGCAGAAGCAAGAAACCTTATTTAAAAGTCAGCACCTGGCCAGCAGCTTGGAACAAAGGACCCCAGTGTGACTCCGGGGGAGAAATCACGCCGGCCTCGAGAACGTTCGGTCAGAGTGTGCACTGGTTACCTACGGGTCCGTAACCAACCACCCCACCCAGGGCCTACTCTAGGGTGCATTGTTCCCTTGCTGTGTGCCAGAACCACGGGCAGGGCTCATCTGCCCGGCACGGGGGGGCTGGGCTCCCTCACTGGGCTGTGTTCAGCGGGAGGCCTGGCCTGGGCCGGGGTCCCCCGGGAAGGCGCCACTCACAAGCACAGGGTCACGGGGCCACTCCGTTCCCCTCCGGCAGGACGGCCCGAACCAGTCTGTGTGGCGGCCAAGAGTACAACAGTGGAGGCCACAGGGCTCTAAGTTCTAGGCCCACAAGTCATACCGTGTCACTTCTGCCATGTCCTGTTGGTCAAAGCGAGTGACAGGATGTCTAAGGGAGGAGACAGCACCCCTCCTGAGGGGGGATGTGGCAAAGTGACACCGCAAAGGGGTGGGTGGGGTCACAGGTAATGGCTGTGGCCACCTTTGGAAACAACTGGAATCACACTGTTGTCCCCTTCCTGCCAGTGGAGGAGGGCACAGAGAGGGCAAGTCACTCACCAGAGGTCACACAGCCTCAGGGCTCATAGCCACATGATCTAACCCAGCACCCCCCTCTGACCCACCCCGCCTGGACCTCATATTCTGACTGTGACACCAGCCACCTGTGTGGCCAGCACAGGTCACCCGGGCCAGCTCCGTGAGGGCAGGGAATGGGCCCGGCTGTCCTCACACCCAGAACTCTGCATGCACACAGGTGGCCAGATGGCTGGTCAGGGTCCCGCAGTGGAACACTGCACAGGAAAAGGTCTGGGTGACATTTAAAGCCCCTCCCAGCGTCCCACACCCCGCCTGGGAAGGAAAGCACAGAGCCGCAGATGTGCACGTCAGTGTGACTTACTTCTCTGCAGCCCAAGGTCCCGCTTACACTCCGGGACCCTTCTTGGCGTGGGCCCTGGCCCGTCTCCTACATCGAGCTCTCTGTCTTCCCTGCAGCAGGCTCGCCTCTGCTCTCCCATGTGACAGCCGGGTCCCCCACCTGGATGTCCCTGTCATTCCCTGCCCCTGCCTCGCGCACCCAAGGCTCGTCCAACGCCTCCCCCTCCTCCGACTGCTCCCCCTCCCCCCACCTCCGGTAGCTTCTCTCTAAGGCAACAGCCTCCTGCGCACACTCAACTCCTCTACCCCCGGAGCAGAGGCGGAGCCGTCCTTCCCAACCTCATACCGATGGGTCCCCCTTCACACAGCCCTCCGTGGCTCCACAATGCTTAAGGAGAAAGACCAACATCCTCAGTGAGGCCTTCAGCACTCTGCCTGGACTGCCACCTGCCGACCCCGTGTCCCGTCCCCCCACTCATCGCGCCAGCGGTCTGGCCCACACGCACATACAATGCCCCCTCCTGCCACGGGGCCACCGCACATGCGGTTCCCTCTGCCTAGAACAGTCCCCTTCGAATTCTGCTTCCCTCCTCGGTATCTTTCAGATTTCATACCTGGATCTCCAAGACAGAGTGTTAAGAGTAAAAAGCAAGGTGGAGAATGGGGAGAAGGTAGCAAGAAGATAACGCACAGAAATTTTCTGACAGCACACACAAACGCAGCGGGCTGTCTCTGGGACACAGGCTGAGCCCCGTTCAGTGCAAGGAGAAAGAGGCAATGCGACCTCAAAACACAGAGCGCCACAGACACCTGGCAGACTCATTGAGCGTAACCACCAGGTGTGGATACGCTCCCATTTTACAGGTGGGGAACCTGAGGCCCGGAGAGGAGAAGCAGACCACAGGGAAGAGCAGAACAGACGGAAACCCAGGCCCGATGCCGCCGAGCCGGTGCCGCTGACCCTCCCCCGTCCCGTCTCTGGCCGGCACGGATTTTTCTCAACATGTGCATGTCTGGCTTTTTCAGTTTTAAAATAAAAGCCTGTTCATTTTTAAAAGAATGATATCTGCCGCCTCCCAGGGGAAATATTGACTTGTCCGTCTCCGCCTACGTTCCCGAAGGGGTGCCGACTGCTTCCCAAGGTTTACCCCTCATACTTGGTTCAAGGGTTTGCCGAAGGTCGTTTTGATCTAAGCTGATTAAAATTAGAACACAAGCTGAAGGGGCACCTGGGGGGCTCAGTCGGTTAAGCATCCAACTTCGGCTCAGGTCACAATCTCATGGTCCATGGGTTCAAGCCCCGTGTCAGGCTCTGCACCGACAGCTCGGAGCCTGGAGCCCGCTTCCGATTCTGTGTCTCCCTCTCTTTCTCTCTGCCTCTGCCCGCCCCCCACCCCCCCGCTTATGCTCTGTCTCTCTCTCTCTCAAAAATAAATAAACATTAAAAAATGTGTTTAAAACAAAGAACACGCACAGAAGCGCCCCCCCAAAATAAATGGACCACAGGGACCGTGTCTCAGCCCGCAGCTTTCAGGAGGGACCCCCGTGTCCAGGGAGCAGGAGCAGCATGGGCGGAGGGACTCTGGCTGTTTGTAGCCTGCGCTCTGGGGACCGGCACCCCACTCGGCGCAAACGAAGGCTCCAACCCCACCTGTCCTGCCGCTGGAGGGGCAAGAAGTCCGCGAGGCCTTTCCGTGCCCAGCGACACAGTGACCCGCACCACTGTCCCCGCGAGGCCTCCCGGGAGCAGGCACCAGGCAGCACCCTCCACGGCCGGGTGGCCCCACTGCTATCCCAGGGGCCTCGCTTTCACCCCCCCACCCCGACATCCACAGGGAGGCGCCTGGAGGCTGCTGACAGCTGACCCACTGGCCTGAGGCCCTGCGCCTCATCCGCAGCCCGAGAACCACTCCAGGAGGTGGGAACTGTCACTGTGGCCATTCTACGGAGGAGGAAACTGAGGCACTGCCTGATGAAGGCATATGCGGAGACCAGCCAGGGGCAACCGGCAGGGCGGGGGTCCCAGCCTGCCCGGAAGGCCAGCTCCTAGGCACCTGGCTGCTGGCTCCGGCCGTCTGCGGGAAGGACGGGATTTGGGGCCTGCCCCGGTCCCTTCCCACCAGGCCTCTGAAAACCATGAGACGTGACACACGCATGTGCACACCCGTACACAAATATGCCTGTGCACACAGGCTTACACAAATACACACGCATGTGCACACACACGTGCTAACACTCACTCCTCCCATGACTCCTGACAAAAGTGAGCACAAAACGCTATGTGAACATGACAGATGGCAAGTTGGCCTTAGAGCTGCTGTGTGTCCATGCGCCCCTCCCCCGTGAAGGCTGGAGGGAGGAGCACGAGGAGGAGGGAGGAGCATGGGGAGCACAGGGCAGAGGGGAGGAGACAGGGAGTCAGGCTGAAGGCAGGAGGAGAACAAAGAAAGGGAGAGAGGGAAGGGGAGAAGGAAGCCCAACTTAGACCCCCAGGGGCTGGGAAGGAGGTCCTGCTCCTCCGTCCTCCGGGTCTGCTCACCCTCCTCCCACTCAGCCCACAGGACAGGTGCCCACCTGAGTCCCTGGTGGCCGGGCGCAGGGGCCTTTGCTCAGCATCCCACGCCCGGGCACGCGGGAGCACAGCCGCCGTGACAGGTGTGGGAAGGGTTTCTGAAGCGCCCATGACGGGGAGACGGGGAGTGAATATGGGCTCCCAGGTTCCTCAACACAGACCAGAGAGACTGGTGGGGGGGGGGCAGGGGGCAGGTGGCATGTGCCCCAACCATGGTCCCAGCCCTGATGCTGAGATGGTCCCCAAGCTTCCCAAGGGTGACAGAGACTACACAGCGGGGGTTCCCCCCAATCCCTGGAGTGAGACCTGATTCCAGGCTTCCCTCCCCCACCCAGGGAAGTCCCATCTACGTGCAGCCAAGGTCCCTCACCTACAAACACCCCCCAGGGGTCTGCGAGCACAGGAAAGCAGGCTGGAAACCTGGAGCTCTCCACGGTCTCCCCATCCCTGGCATGCGGGCACACTCACAGAGACACGCAGGCCCCTCCTCCAGGCCTCCTGTCGCTTCTGTGGGTGCAGACGAGCTCCCCTCTCTGCCCGAGAGTCCTGAGCAACCTCTGGGCCTTTGCACAGGCCATCTTCTTCACCCAAGAAACCTCGCCCTTCCCATCCCTCAGACCCACTTTTCAGCTCTTGCCTCAAGTGACACCTGCCCTGAGCCCCCAGCCCGCAGGCCCCGCACAGCACCGGGGCAGCCCCACCTCAGCTAGTACTCGCCTACAGGATAATCCAGGCCCAGCTCACCACCCCCCCCCCACCCCCTGGACTACCCCGCGGGGACAGGCCAATGCCCCTGCCTCCCGCCGTCCATGCTGCCATCGCACCTGGCTAAGAGACCATCCTCGGCTTGCTGGGTGGAAGGGAGGATGGAAGGGACATGGAGAAACACCCACTTGCAATGAGCCACCTGGTGTCACTGCCACACGAGCTCTGTGCCTCCCTGGGCCCCAGCCCAGGCTCCTCCACCTAACAGCCTCGCGGCACCGGGGACGTCCCCCTCCATGAGCCAGCTCCCGGGTGCCCATGGGAGAAACGACCCCCTCCAAGCAGGATGCCACATCAGCCCCGCCCAGAGTCAGCCAAAGGAGACAGAAGAACAAGACGGTGGACTGGAATCTGTATTTTCCTGGGAGAAAGCCGCTCTGTGCTAATATGCCCCCGGAATAAGCTGTCATTAGTTAATTTTAAAAACCACACAGAGACTAATTATTAACACATTTGTAGGCTTCTTCATAGCAACGCATATTCCCAAGAAGTCGTGCTCCCAGCGGCTGCCCTTTACACTCCCCGTCCTCCATGGGGGTTTCCGGACCCGGGCCCAGGGGGCCACCTCACCTGGGAGCCACCTCGCCCAGGAGCTACGGCGGCCATTCGCCACTCTTACTTGTCCGAAGGACGCTTCCCCCTCACAGGGCACCCACGAACGGGAAGAAGGGGTCGTTACCACACACTCAAGATAAAACCCACGTCCCCTGAACCGCTCCTCTGAGCAGGATTGTTCTGGAGCTGAGAACACAGCAGCGGTAACACAAGTCCTAACAGAAAGGCACAAACACGGTGCCCAGCAATCGGGGAAGAGTTGGGAAGGTAGGAGAGCCAGGTCGTCGGGTGAAGAGGTCACCCGTGTTTGCAGTAATGACCTTGAGCAAAAGACAAGTTCCACGGGATCCAGGGGGAGCACTAACGGGAGCGGCCGCCCAGACGGACAGAAGCACCAGGCCAGGCCCCTCTTGGTGCCATGCTGGTGATATAAAACCCCACTAAAAAATGAGACAAAATAATGTTATCCCTAAATCTTGCAGTGCTTCCTATTAAGGCAGAACCAGCTACCCATGAGGACCAGGGTGGGGGGCCGGAGAGAAAAAGAGGAACAGGAGGGCCCCCACTGTCCACACACCCCCTCCTGAGCCCAAGGCCAACGTCAAGCATCCGCCCAGGGCGCTCACAGCTGCGGCTGTGACTTGGCCTTTGACCTTGTCGTTTGACCCAGACCTGTTCCATCCTGACCCCCAGCTCAGCTGCCCAACCTTCGGGCGCATGGCCTCCAGGGGAGTGTCTGCCCCTCTGGAACCCGTACTAGCGACCCTGTGAGCCAGCCCCGGGGACGAGCAGGGGCCAGAGCAGGAAGGCGGGGAGGCATGGCTGATTTCACCTGGCGGTGGTGTCTCAGGCCGGGAGGGACTCCTGCAGCCTCATGAGGGCACCAGTGGGGCACGACGGTGTCAGAGCCTCAGTGCTCAGAGCTCCCCACTGTCACTGGCCACACTGCTCAGGGGGCTACCAAGACGCCTTGAGTGACAGGCCCCATGCTCAAAGCACCTGGTCCCCACCGCCACCCTCACAGTAGGCACCGCTACAAGCAATCCTCATTGTACAGATGGGGAAACTGAGGCCCAGAGATGTTAGTGGATCTGTCAAAGTCACGCGGACCCAGGCTTTCTGACGCCAGAGTCCACGTGCCTGCCAGGTCCCCCCCACACCTAGTCTGCCAGCGTCCCAAGGTCAGGCCCGCCACGTGAGATGCGGAAGGGGACGCAGCAGGAGATGGTGACGTGCACCTGCCTGAGCCCATTGGCTCTGGGAGCTTGTGGTCCAGGAGGGGAAACAGGCCTACTGCGGGGTCTGCACTGCGGCCCCAGTTCTGCGCCCCTCCTGCATCCACATGCCACCTGCCCACTCCTCCCTCCGAGTGGGGGGACTGTGTACCCCTCTCCTCAGCACGGTCCCTGTGTGCCTCCTCTCACAGAATGAGACAGAAATGGAGGCACGAGACCCGAAAGGGCTCCATGCGTTTCCACCTGTCACGAGTCCCCACTGCTGGGCCCCTGGAGGGTGAGGCTCATGCGGAAAGGAGGCGCTGGGCACATCCATCCTCTATCCCGGACCTGCCGACCTGCAGACCCCTGCTCGCTGGGACAGGATGAACTCGCGACAACCCAGGGAGGCCTGGTGCCCGTTACACAGGTGTCCGTGTCACTCTATACTCATGAATACGGGATGCCGCTAGCCAGACCACGAGCCTCCGGGACAGCACTGCTTGTCTGCGTCGCTCCCCATGCCTGTCCCCTCCCCCTGCACACGGCAGTGCTCCGCAGGGCGGCACATGAACAAGCCCAGGACGAGAACACACAGCACCTCCCCTTCCTCAGAAACCCTCCCCGCCTCCGTGACCTCCTCCGTGCCTGCATCTCTGCACGTTCCCACGCATTACATGCCTACTGGATGATGTTTTGAGGTCATCTTCCTCTGTGGGTGCATAAATGTGATTTAAAGGAAGGGCACAGGCCGCCACTCTCTCTGGAGAGCCCGCCTCCACGGTCCTACCTGGAGTCCAGCGAGCAAAGAAAGAACGTGAGGCAGGGCCAGGCGGCCCCAGCAGAGCGGCACTCAGGTGCTAAGATGGCCCTGATGCGCGCGCGCACTCAGGAGCTGAGCACGGAAGACCCTGACCGACGTGCCAAGGTCAGCAACAACCTCACTCACGTGGCTGCGGCCACACAGTCCTCCCAGAATCAACATCGCCCGGGAGAGGGTTTTCCTGCCAAAGGGAAGCGAAAAGATCACTTCTGGCACATCTCTCTGACTTTATGAAAATCCCGGGAGCTAGTGATTCCGACGCAGCAACAATGTTTCTGCACATGGATACAAACTTCCAAGAAGAAACGGCACCAACAAATAAAGTAATAACACAACTCATTAGTAAGAGTATGGAGACAGATGGAGGCTTTAACACAGTGTTACACTTAACTGCATAACAACTTGTAATAAATATATTTAATAAGCCATGTAGCCACAGCTCCCGTCCTCCCCTTGGGTCTTGGCAGATTCATTCTGTGACTGCCCACTAATCAATGTCAAAGTCTACTTAACGCAGTGCCCATTAGACAAGGGGCGTTGCCAAGCTGCCCATCCAAAACTTGACTTAACAAACAGGGACACCGCCCCAGCCCATTAAAGATAAAACCCTGAAGGACTCTGCCGACGGCTGAGTCTCTGCCATCACCTTGCCTGACTTTCAATAAATAAATCTCATCCTGGTGGCCATTCTGGTTAAATGGACTGGGAAATGGTGGAGTATGTCTGCGTCTGCGTGTTTATGCGAGTACAGACACGTACACATCCATCAGATGGACTGCCTGAGCCGAGGAAGGGATGAAACGCAGGGACCTGTTTCAACTCAAAGACTGAAGCCCTTGGGGTAAGATGCATGAAGGGGCGAGAGGAGAGTGGGCGGAGCAGGCGGGCGGGGTGGGGCAGAGTGGCTGGATGGACAGGGGTGAGAGCGAGCGCAAGACGGGCGGGACAGGGCGGAGCAGACGGGGGTGGGTCAGATCAGGCAGAGTAGGCGGAGCAAGAAGGGTGGGCGGGACAGAGTGGGCGTGGCAGGCGGTGGCTGGGATGGACAGGGGTGAAAGCACAGGATGGGCGGAGCAGGGAATGGGTGGGGCAGACGGGGGCGGGTCAGGTCAGGCAGAGTGGGTGGAGCAAGTCGGTGGGCGGGGCAGGGTGGGTGGAACAGTCAGGATGGGTGGAATCGAGTGGGCGGGGCAGGCTGTGGCTGGGATGGACGGGTGTGAATGGGGTGGCATGGAGGGGGGGAGGGAATGAGCCCAGCAGACAAGGGAGTGGCAGGTGTGTGGGTGGGGCATCAAACCCCCCAGGATTCAAGCTCCTGTTCCACCACCTCCTCCCGCGTGGGTGCCCCTCCCTGGGTGGGGTTCTCTGCCTCCCCAGCCTTCTGGCGCTTCCTCAGGGGTTTAGAGGAAGATGAAACAGAAGTCTGATGGCCCAGTGTAGAAAACAGAGTTGACAACGTGCACATTTTCACTCCTGCTATCAATAATTTACCAGACTGTCAGCTCCGTGAAGGCCCGTGACCTTGTCAGTCTTGTACCCCAAATAAATATTATCAAGTAAAATTTGGATGGACATAATGTTCAGGCTTAGATCACACATCTTATTCCCAATCATTAATGTCTCGGTAAGGAAATGGCATGAAACACAATAATTGCTTCAGCTTCTCGAGATTCCTTCTGTGTAATTTTCAAAGGGCAGCCTGCCGGCCGCATGCACCCTCAGATGTGCTGGGTTTGGGTCAGGGCTGTGTTTGTTTCTAGGTCCCCGGGGCAGGGACTGCCGCTGACTATCCAAAGCCACTCTTACTACCCCTTCTTCACCTGTTCTTGTTAGGGTAGCCGTGCCCCTATCTAAAGGAAACAAAAACCAACCAACCACAGCCCTGCATTTCCCAGCCCCTTGAAGCTGCCAGTGGAAATTCGAAGCCCTTCTGACCAAGGAGGTGTAAGCAGATGTCACTGGGTAGAGCCTCCAGGAAAGGAGGGTCATGACTCAGCAGGTGCACAGTCTCAACCAGTCCCCACCGTGCCCTTCTTCCTGCCACAGGTGCAACCGTCCTGTAGCCAGGAGCTACAAGAAAACCGCAGATCCTCGACCAGGACCAGGAGGTGCGCTGTCTGCACCTCCCTACACACACACCCTGATCTGGTTTCAGCCAGTGCTATACCTGACTTTCCTAGTCCATGAATCCAAGCCACTCCCTACCTGACATGCGGACAACATTTAAAAATCACAGTTCTCATCAAAATCTGGATTTCCAGCATCTGTCTTAAAACGAGGTGTCATGGGGCACCTGGGTGGCTCAGTCGGTTAAGCTCAGGTCCGGCTTCGGCTCAGGTCATGATCTCACAGTTCGTGGGTTCGAGCCCTGTGTTGGGCTCTGTGCTGACAGCTAGCTCAGAGCCTGAAGCCTGCTTCGGATTCTGTGTCTCCCTCTCTCTCTGCCCCTCCCCTGCTCACGCTCTCTTGTCTCTCAAAAATAAATAAAAAACATTAAAAAAATATTTAAAAAACGGGGTGTTGTTGTAGCCCTGGGCACCCTTCCCCAAAAGAGCCTGCCAGGCAAACTCACAAAAGTGAAACGTTCTCTCCCCCAAAATACACGTTCACATCTTATTCTAAGACCACCCCAGTGCTGTCCCAGAATGACAGGACCAGAGCAGTAACATGGAGGTGAGGGGGCTGTGGATGGGCTGCAGTCCTGGGAGACGCCGGCTGGGGGAGGGAGCCACGTCTGAGGAAAAGGACTCGGGGACTGGACAGGGAGGAAGAAGCCGTGGAGGCAGACGTGGCCCTAGAAACACGGTGGTTACGGGAAAGGGCAGGTGAGGTCTGGAGCCAACGGCTGTGGGGACAGAGACCGTTAGCTAGAACCAGCCCATCCACACAGCAAGCTACTGCAAGCACCCAGGCACACCAGAATCGGAATCGGAACCAGAGCCTTCCTCCCCCCTCTCAGCGCCATGTCCTGAGACACCGTGGGGTCCCGAGGCCTGACCAGCCCCTACTGGGTCTGTACGGATTTACCCACAGTCACAAGTCAGGAAAATGAAGCCGAGAGAGCCTGACAGCTTGGACTGGACACAGAACCGGTTGCAGGAGAGGCTGCAAGTGGCCCGCGGAGCTGTCCCTCCTTTGCCTCCCTCCCTCCTCACAGGGTCCACTGCCTCCGGACTTTATTCACGGAGGAAGATCCATCTCAAAGTGATCAGAGGATGTCAGAGACGCCTGTCTCCTCAACGCTGTGAACCAACGGGCAGGGTCTCAAAATTCACTCACTGGTCCAGACAACAGCTCAGTAAGCTTCACCCGCCGGGAGTTAGGAACGGTAACTACCACTGTGTGATGTAAAGGAAACGGAGGTTCAGAGAGGTGAGGTGACTCGCCCAAAGTCCCTAAGCCTGTGTCCGGCACAGCCAGGACTTGGCCCATCCCTCCATCTTCAGGCAAAGGATCATTGCTGTCTCCATCAAAGAGAGCCATCCAGCAAGGACCAAACATGGCACCTGTTAGCTTCTCTGCGGAAGCTCACTGAGTTGAAATAAATTAATCTTGTGCGGATAAGAAATGACCTCTGTTTGGATGTCTTCCCCATAAGAACATGAGAAGATTAGACCGAGAGAGGCCAACGGTCCCTCCGGAGGGAGAGCTCCGGGACCACGACCAGCTCTGATGGACTCAGTGCAATCAACCTTCACTGGGAAAAAGCCAAGTGCCGTATAACCAGAGGATAATGGACAAGGCCCTGCCCCCAGGGGGGCTTCCAATCCCAAACGTGCTGTCCCAACATGTTCTAGAGCCGCACGAACCAATATGGCAGCCACCAGCCACATGTGGCTACCGAGTTCTTAAACTCGGTCAGTGCAACTGAAGACAGGAAATTTTCATTTCCATGTTATTTAGCTCAGATTTAAATTGCTACCTACTGGACAGCACTTTCCAGAGGGAGAGACAGATAATAAACGAGGTTGTCAAATAAATCGGTGAGATCATTTCAAAGAGTGCTGCACTTGGGTGAAAAGGGGGTAGGGAGCAGAAATGTCAATAGCATCCCGTCTTTTCCTGTAAGGAATGTGCAGTGCTTTCATCATCAGAAAAAAAAAACTCCTAAGTTCTTAAACCGCATACTTTTTTTAAAGCATCCAGTTTTTATTTTTAATAAGCTCAAAGAAACTGGCAAGGTTATTACCACTGCTAATTAGGCCGTGCGGACACCGCAAGTGACCAGAGGGAGGCCCCCAGGACTCAGGGAGGAGGGCACTGGGGCAAGGCCTGGGGACCGTGGCCGCCCATCACAGAGAAAGGGGGCGCAGTGCCCTGCTGTCACCACCAGGCCATGGGGCTGAGGCAAAGGAGAGACCAGACCAGATTTACACTTTGGAAAACTTTCCGTCCCACTCACCTCAGAACCAGGCAGAGGGAAGAGAAGACGCAGGACCCCATCCCAAGGGGTCCAGCCAGAAGGTGACAGGGGACAGGGAAGCTGGAGGCAGCAAGAGCGCTCCCCCAGGGAGGACGGCGTGCTGGCAGGAGAGGAAGGGGGGCCGCTGGAGCACAGGGGACCCATCCAGCAAGGGGCCAGCGCAGGACACCCAGCAGGAGTGTGGCCTGGGACATGTCCGCGTGACAGGCTGCGCTCAGGAGGGCACAGGACGCCTGGGGCGGCTTCTCTCCCTCCAGGCCATACGGCGGAAGTGGACCAGGCCCTGCAGAAGGTGCAGCTGCTGGCCTCCTGGCCCCCCTTCGGCTGTGCCCGAGCTGGTTTCCACGGAGGCCGACCAGCTGGCCAGCACCAAGCCTTGTCAGCGAGGCCTCCGGTCTGGTGCTCACACCCATTCATTCCACAAACGCTCTCCGGGGCCTCCTGCGTGTGAGCTCTGTGCTGGGCTCCGGGCCTAGAGGGGGACAGACCTCATGGCTGAAGCACACCAGGATCCCAGGCGGCAATGAGTGTGCCAAGAGCAAATCAGAATGGAGGGACAGGAGGTGACGTCGGCCCAAGGCCTGAAAGATGGGACAGGGACAGCAGGACACAGAGTGCTGGGGCTCAGGAGTCGGCAGGGCAGGGCCCACGTGGTCACACACAGACACATGGACGGGGGCCGCACTGCAGGAACTGGTCAGCAGAGACTGAGGCTGCAGCTGAGCACTGGGCTCAGCGGTTCCCAGGGGAGGTGGCCTGAGCCACACCATCAGCCCCACCCTGTCACTTGTTAGAAATGCACATTACCGGGGCCCACCCCAGACATTGGACAAACGCTGGAGGCGGGGTGTAACAGGATCCCAGATGACCGTACACCCTGGGGATTCAGAACAACACCAACATGGGTGGCCTCCATGGAGATGCTGCCCCCAGGGGACCCCTGGAGATGTCTGAAGACATTTTGGGTGGCCACGACCAGGGGGTGGGTAGGGGCCAGGCATGCTGGTAACACCTCACAGTGCAGGGGCGGTCCCGCGGCAGAGAATGATGGGACAAACGTGAACACCGTGGAGCCCGAGGAGCCTGCCCCAAAGCCTAGGTCCCCACCTGGCTGGCCCGAGCTCGGGAATCATCACAAAGGGAAACAGCCAGGCCGCACAAAACCGGTGCCAACAACAGCAGGCGGTCCCAGGGAGCTCCCAGCCCAGTCTCTGGTCCTGTGTCTGGGAGCTAGGGAGGGGTGTAGGAGGGGGGCGAAAGAAGGCAGCAGAGGACCCCACAGGAACTCCCCAATGAGCCCGAGCCCGGCAGGGAGGAGGAGGAGGAGACGGGTGAGCAGTGAGCCAGGAGAGGGAAATGCAGCAGAGCCTGAGGGAAGAGATGGTCAGGAAGAAGGACGAGGCAAGGCCAGTGAGAGGACAGGACAGGGAAGGCAGGGGAGGTGTCACAGGCAGGACAGGAAGGGGCTCACAAACGGCCTTCTCCCTGTAGAGGGGCCGAAAGAAGCCTAGAAAACTCCCCACGAATGATGCACAGAGAGTGGGGGCACCAGGCCCTCAAGAAAGCCATACATCCCGGCCACACTGTCCGTGGCCACAGACCACGGAGAGAGACCATGCAGGCAGTGGCCCCTGCAGGATTTAATGCACTAATAAGGCCACACAAAAACTGCCCACGCTCACCAGCGATCAAGGACCCACAAATTAACACAATGAGCCACCACGTGCAGGAGAAGGAGGTTGATGGCCTCAGATGTTGGCAAGCCTTCAGAGAAAGGGCCCTCCCGGAGATTCTGGAAAGAGTGTCGATCGGTACTTTTTCCAGGGTGCAGTATCATGAAAAGAAAATGTGGGCGCCCTGCAACCCTGGCATCCCATGAGATGGGACACGCCCTCAGGGAAATCTACATGTGAGCCCACGGAGGCTTTGCCTGGGTACCCACAGCCAGTCTGACATCGGACACAACACAAATATCTAATACAGAGAGAAACATGTATTCCTCCGCACACGATGTGCCTATCAGAAGAGAGGGAGATGGAGACAGAATGGGACAAGACCTTCGAGACCCCGTGTGCAACAGAAAAACAAGTTAAGAACCCTGACCTACAGGGTTTTCTTAAAGCCTTTTTCCAAGAACGTGTAGATATAAACCCATAGGAAGGTCCAGAGATCCTCTATACACCTCGAAGAGGTAACCTCCGTGGAGAGAGAGAGAAAGATGCTTTACCTTTCCCAGAACACTCCTGAATCTTTACGAAGAGCACAGTGAGGCATTGAAAATGCATTTGGGGGGGTGTCAAGGGTAAACACAACCTTGGGGTGTTTTATAAAAATATAGAATCTAGACCGAAGGAAGGGACCCTTGCCCTTGACTTTGGGCTGGGTTATTCCAGCTTCCGTTCTCAGGAGTAGATCTTTAGAGCGGCAGGAAGACAAAGGAAGAGGTCCTGAAGGTTGGGACTTTTCAATCTAGTGAAAAAATGAGTCAGATTGGTGTGACTCTCTGAAAAAGCAGACTCTCTGAAACCCCGAGTAACACACACCCCGAGAAGACCCCATCAGGACTGATGGGCGGCAAACTCCTAGGAGCAACCTGAAGAATTTTCAAACAGATCTGCCCAAGAGAACCATGCCCTGCCCAGTAAAGAAGTGAGTCCCCCATCAAAAGAGGTATGCAAGCACTTGCCAAGGCACCCAGGCAAGGCAGTTATAGAAAATGCTCCCCCAGCCCACCCTTCCTGCTTCAAACTCCCGGACCGCTTCCAACTTGAAGATTCTGATTCTCTTTCTGCCAGAACTCCTCTGCTTTGCACAATCCATAAATACTTAATTGCTCGGTATCTTTAGCAAGGTTCCACCGCTCACAGAACTATACGTGTCGTAGACTCTCCACCTCAGCTGTCTGCTCCCGGGCTTCCATTCTGACCATCTGAACCTGAGTCTCCATCCGTCCGGCGGATGGCCCTCCCACAGCACCATCTGAACATCCAAGCCCTTCCACCTCTCCCCCAGGGACGGCACCCGCCGCCTGCCGAGCCCTCTGTTCCCACCCACGGAGGAGGCATCCACTCACAGACAGCCAAAAAGCTAAATCCTCCATAATTTCCATTTCAAGTTTGCTTCCTTTTACAGCCAGGGAGACAAAAGAAGATGGGAAGGATTCTCTCCTGACGAGCCTCTCAACTTCCATAATTGGAACAGCCGAGGATGTACATCTCCAACACAGAGAAAACCAACCCATCACGGAGTGCTGAAGGCTTAATCCCGATTCCTAATAAAAGGATTAATTAAAACCCTAAGGGTCGGCTCATGGCGGGCTCTGCTTGAAACTCCTTGGAAATTAACTTGCCCTCCTAGACCCAGAAAAGCCAGGGATCTCCTCCGCTGGTGCCTTACTTTGACCAAGTGACACAGTGTCAACAGTCCTAACAAAGAAATCGCACAAGCCTTGCATGGGTTTATTGTTTAAAATCCCAAACTGGGCCCGGGGGCCCACAGAGCTGCCTTTCCTAGGTCTGTCCTTGAAGTTCCAGAGCGAAGCTCCTACCTGCGGCAGGGAAGTGCCCGGAGCCCCTCCCCTCGAGCCCTGCCTTCACCCCCACCCCAGGGATTGTCTTGATTGTGATGCCCATCATTTCACGTGATCAGGTCCCCGACTGGGGTGGGTGCCTTCAGAGAGAATAAGTCTTCTGCGGAAGGCCACGGCAACTTAACTGTCAAAACATAATCTGTGAGGGGACCCTGCCTCTCGGAGAGAGGAAATTGAGTCCAGTGGCTTGATACCAAAACACCAGCTTTGATTCTTTTTTTGAACCCTACATTTCAGAAGCTCAGACTTCTCCCTGTGAAGTGAAAATTGCCTTCTGGTGGAGAAAGGTTTTAATGATCACTTTGCTTCCTGCGTCTCCATGGTGACGGGCCCCGCACAGCCCACCCCCCTCCTGCTTTATTAGGCCTTTCTTCCTCTCTGGAAAGTAATCAATCAAGCTATATAGACGGCTTTGTAACCGGATTTATCACCTAAACAATCGAGGCTGCCGCGGGGGCGGGGGAGTGGGCAAAGTCCGTATAATTTGATGAAAGCGGGCTCGGGCCGGCGCACGCCCTCCGTCCCCCCG
>NC_043711.1:102918054-102922222 GCF_006229205.1 Suricata suricatta | reverse complement strand
TGCCCGCGGCCTGCCCACCTGCCCACCTGCCCGGCCGCCCTCGCCCGGCCCCGTTACCTGGGTTCTCCCCGGCGTCCGCGGAGGAGGCGGCCGAGGACTCGGTGAGGACGCTGGGGTCACTCTGCGAGCGGCCCCGCGACACGAGGCAGCCGCTCCGGTCCTCGGACGCGGCCATGGGCCTGGCCGGCGGGGGGCCAAGTTGGAGGAAGGCGCGTGGAATCAGAGCATCCGAGGCGGCCAAGGTCACAGGCGAGGGGGCTGGAGGGGGCGTCTTTTTAAAAAGGAAAATCAAAAAGGACGGGGGGCGGGAAGGAGCGGGGGGACCACGCCAGGCTGGCTTCAGGGCGCTGAGACAATAGCCCGGCGGCCGCAGCCCGGCGCATCCCGGCGCGCGCAGCCCCGCTCTGCTATTTATTCGTGTTTATTCCCATTCTTCAGTCTATATTCCAGGAAAAAAAAAAGTTGAACCAGGAAATAAAAACTTTTTCTTGTCAGTGTTTATTGCGTGCTTGGGGCAGGGGTGATGTCCAGGAATTTCTGGGGGCGCTCCCTCCCCCCACCCCACCCCCCACCCCCCCGGAAAAAAAGGGAAAAAAGGAAAATCTTTGCTCTTGCAATTGCTTTAATCTGAAAGCTGTTCTTGGAGCATCTGTTGGAAAACATTAGGATTCTCCCATCATGCCACGCGAGAGGAGCATGACGTCACGAGAGAAGGGGCTGAGAGCCAGCGTGGTGATGGGGAGGGGTCTCGGTACCTGGGCGGCCCGCCTGCCGCCGGCCCCAGGGAGGTGGGAGGTGGGGGGCGATTGTGAGTTAGGAAGTGCCCACCCACCCCCACCCCCGCAGTGCTCTAGAAACCGGGGTGCTTCCAGTCCTACGTCCTCCCCTCCCAGCAGGAGGGGAGGAGACCCTGAGGGAAGGGAGGCAGGGCCTAATCTCCCAGGCAGCTCCGGGCAGCTGGTTTCCGGGCCTCTCTCTCTTGGGGATATGGAAGGCCAGTAGGTCCTACGGCCCAGACTCCACCATGGGGGGTGGTGGGTGGAGCCTCCAGAGCTTTATCCCCGCCCAGCCCCTTGGGGGAGGGGAGCCAGGCAGGAAGGGGTACCTGGTGCTTTCCAGGGAGGATTCCCCCAGATGCCTGATGAAGGTGATGGGCCAGGCAATGGAGGTGACACCCCCTGGGGCTCCCTCTTACCGAGGTGTCCTCCAAAGTGCTAATGAGCCATTCTCACCAACCCGACAGTGTGGTGGGGGAGGTGCGGGCAACTCCAGGAGCTCCCCTAAGGCTCCCGACAAGAGGGGTGATGAATAAAAAAGGAAAGCCGGATAAAGGCACAGGGAAGCTCCCCGGTGTGGCCATCACCAGGTGTGGGAAGGTGCCCAGAGGAGGGGGCATCTCACCTGATGCCCGGATGGCAGGGCCACAGGGACACTGGGGGAGTCTGTTCCCACCCAAGACTTGCTGCGGGCAGAGGCAAGGCACGGAAGCCCCAGTGGGTGCGATACTGTCTCAGCCCCAGACCACTCCAGGGACATCCCCACTCCAGAGGAGGGGGTCACAGCTGGTGACCGCAGCGCAAGGAAGGGGACCTTCCGGGGGCTGTTCCTCCGGATTTGGCCAGCACCTAAAGCAGGGCTGGGGCACAGGGGGTGTGGGGGGCATAGGGGGCGCACCCTGGCAAAGCCGATGAACCCCAACGAAAGGCCAAGGACCGAACTGAGATGCAGGGAACTCAACACACACAGCTCTGGGCTGTCAGCACAGGACACATTTACTCATTCATTCTGCAGTCACATACCCCAGAGTCCAGTGCGTGCTGGGCACCACGTCAGCCGAACGGACCACCAGTGAGCGAACGCAGACACACCCCCACCATGGGTCTCCAGGACAGCAGGGGAGGGTAGAGCTGGGAACGGTCACGGGTCACCAATAAACCAGGAGATGACCCCCAAAACAGTTACGGCTGAGGATACCAGGAAACAATGAGGAAACCGGTAGACATCTTACCAAATACTTTTTACCCACATAGAAACGTGAGGCTGGTGATGTGCCCAGCCAGACCATCATCTCTGCCTCAGGACGCCCGAGGAGGTGACAGCAGCTGCGGTCCCCACCTCAGACGCACGGGCAAGGCCCAGGGGTGAGCGGCCTGCTGGGGTCCCAAGCCGGGACTGGCAAGGCCAGGGCTTCTAGCCTGAGGTCCCTCGGAGTGGGTCCTCAGGAGGCCCCCTGGAGAGCGGCGCTGAGTCCCAGCCCCATAGGGAGGCCTGTCACTGACCCCCCTCCGTGGCTCACGGCCAGCCCCTCCCTTATGGAGATGAGGAAGTCTGTAGCTGGTCCGGCCCGGCAGCAGGTGCAGAGATGGACCAGCCAGGCATGGGGACAAAGAATGGGAAGAATTTTCTATAGACGTCAATGTTCCTAAATGCCTATCCGTGGACCACGGAAAATAATCTCCAACCCCTTCCAATGGTCCTCACTTCGAGGCTGGTCACCTGCTCCACCAAACCATAAGGGCCGGACTCAAAAGCATACAAGGGCGCCCAGGAGGCCCAGCTGGTTGAGCGTCCGCCTCTTGCTTTGGGCTCAGGTCATTATCTCACGGTTCTGGGTTCAAGCCCTGCATCAGGCTCTGAGCTGATAGTGATGAGCCTGCTTGGGAATCTCTCTCTCTCTCCTTCTCTCTTTCCCCCTCCCCGCCCCTGCTCGCTCTCGCTCGCTCTCTCTCACTCTCTCGCTCTCAAAATAAATAAATAAGCTTTTTTAAAAAATTTAATTTAAAAAAAAGCATATGAAAGGAGAAGGCTTGGCATTTGCTCCAGGAGTCGAGAGGAAGAAAATAAGACTGACAACCAAGATTTAGTTTCTTAAAAATATGCTTTAGCAAAATATTGTGATTTGTCAGAGTGGATAGACACGCAGCTTGTCATTATATTTTCCTCTGGCTTTGAAATGTTCCATGATAAAAAAAAAAAAAAAGCTTTACATTAAAAAACAAAAATGGGGGCGCATGGGGGGCTCAGTCAGTTAAGCGTCCGACTTCGGCTCAGGTCACACTCTCACAGTCTGCGGGTTCGAGCCCCACGTTGGGCTCTGTGCTGACAGCTCAGAGCCTGGAGCTGCTTCAGGGTCTGTGTGTGTATGTGTGTCTCTCTCTCTGCCCCTCCCCTCTGTCTCTCTCTGTCTCTCACACTCTGTCTCTCCCTCTCTCTCTCTCTGTCTCTGCCCCTCCCCAGCTCACACTCTGTCTCTCTCTCTCTCTCTCAAAATAAAATCAAGACATAAAAAAAGCAAAGATGGCACCCCTGCTACTGGTCATCAGAGACTAGTCTCGGGAGAGACCTTGGCCTGCGCAGGCCTCCAGCCCCAGAGCAGGACGGGCCCGCAGCCTTGGGCGGCAGAGGCAGCTGTCCACGGAGGGCCCCAGCCCCGAGAAGCCCCTCGAGGGTTCGCTGTGCACATTACCAGCCGCCCCTCCCGGCGACGAGACCCCGTCAGCCCCCGCCTCCCGGAAACAGATGACCCACCCAGACGTCCCGTCAGCTGATCTGCAGATGAACAAGATGCCGCACATCGGTCCTCTGTCAAGACACTCAGTAGTGAAAAGGAGCGAAATACTGATCCCAGCGGTGATGGGAGCAGACCCTGACTCACTGTCCCAAGTGGAGGAAGGACACCAGGAGCTACTATTGTATGATTCCGCATATGTGACCTGTTCCCCCCCCCCCCCGCCGGAGAGGGAGGCAGAGGCACCTTGGGGGAGGGGGGCAGGAACGAACCGCTAATGAGCCCCCCCACCCCACCCCCATTTCCTTCTGCGGTGACAGAAACGCTCCAAAGTTAGATTAAGGTGAGGATTTCACAACTGGCAACTTCAAAACAGGTGAGCTGTTGGGCATGTTCAGGATTTCAATAAAGCTGCTTAAAAAAAGAGAACCGAACAGAACCACAGCACATGACGGGCCCTCGGCTGCCTGGCGCCTCTGCTGTCCCCGCCGGGGGCTTCGGGCCAGGCGGGAGCCCCCGCAGCACACCCCACACCTCCCCCCGCACACACATCCACACCCCGCCCACAAACACACCCCCCACACACACCCACACCCACACACACACCCTGCCCACAAACACACCCCCCGCAAACACACACACATACATACACACACACCG
>NC_043711.1:102900547-102917954 GCF_006229205.1 Suricata suricatta | reverse complement strand
CACACACACACACACACACACACACACACACTCACACAGTCACTAGAGTTGGTTCTGTTCTCACACAACGTGCAGGGTAATGTCTATCTTGTGCCAAAAGACACGCCTTCTCCGGAACACGGCGATGAACCAAGCGGGACAGGCCCTCGGCTCGTGGAGCTCGTGGTCTCGAGAACCCGGGAGTAAGGACCATGGGATCACCAGCTCCGCTGCTGTCCGCGGGCCAGGCGCTGGGGGCCCCTGGGCTCCGGAAGCGATGCCCTTCCTGAGGCTGAAGACCGGGCGCCGATGAACCAGACAAATCAGGAGGACGTGGGGCGCAGGCCCGGGGACCGGGCTGGGCAGAGGCCGGGAGGCGTGTGCAGCATGGGGCTCTGAGGTCCCCGAAAGGAGGCGGATGAGGGGCCCGGGGCATGAGCCCGGCTGCAGAGACGGGTGGGACCCGGACCACGCAGCAGCTGGTGGCCGAGGCGAGTCCCCAGAAGATCCCTCCGGCTGCTGATGGAGAGAAGGGACCTCCGGCACCCGGAGATGGACGGGGAGGCCAACGACCATCCGGGCACAGGGGGCTGGAGTCTGGGTCCAGCGTGCTGCAGGACGGCGGGCCCCAGCGAGCCGGCGGAGGAGGGGCCGTGGAAGGACGGGACGGGCGGGAGCCGCAGGGACGCCCAGATTGTTGCTTTCGGACCACGAAGGGGCTAAGGGGCCACAGGGATGCCAAGGTGCCTACCAAGTGTGCTGCCGACAACCGGGGGGCAGGATGCTCTCTCCCGGGTGGGGGGCAGAAGGGGCAGGATGTCCAGCAGGACGAGGAGCCCCATTTGGGCACACTGCATCTGACACAACATTGGAAGAGCCTGCGGCCTCGACACCCACGGGGCTCACAGGTACCATCTGTTCCTGACGCGGGGACAACGCAAAGACACGAGCTCCAGCACCCCACAGACCCTCCGGGGGCAGCGGCAGGCCTGGGGACCCCTCGCTGGGCCTCCAGCTCCTCATCTTAGAAGGAGCATGGTGAGCATGGTCACCCCTGCCCCGCTGTCCGTGACCCTCACTCAGGGATCAAGTGGCAAAGGCTGAACCAAGCCTGGTGTCCCCGGGACCCCTCTGGACTCCGCGCCAGCTGCTCTGCTTCTGCAGACCTCGCTCCCCGGCGACCAAACATACAGAAACGCCACCTGGAGTGTGCCAGCGGGATTGTGAGCACAGCCAGCCCCACCTCAGGCTGCGGGCCCTTCCAGGGTGCCGTTTCCTTCCGCCAGAGCCCACCGCCTTCTTCCCGGGCCCCTCGGGGCGCGAGGACCCCCAGGGAGCTGAGGGCCCTGGAAACTGGGCTGCGAGGATTTCAGCGCCTGGAGTTCAGGGATCTTCCTCAAGTCCGCTCCCGCGAGGACGTGCCTGGCACACGGTGGGCACCCAGGAAACAAAAACGTGTTGGCAGAATGACGCACAGACACGCACGGAGGTGTGAGGTCCCTGCCCGGAGACAGAGAGCCCGCCTTCCCCACGGCCCACGTCAACAGGAGCAGAATGATCTGTCTCTGGGCTATTTCGCTCAGCATAGCGCCCTGTAGACCCACCCAAGTTGTTGCAAATGGCAAGATTTCACTCATATGTGAAATTCAAGAAACAAATGAACAAAAGAAAAAAAAGACAAACCGAGAAACAGACCGATAACTATTGAGAAGGAAGCCGGTCAGCAGAGGGGAGGTGGGAGGGGCGTGGGGAAATGGGTGACAGGGAGGGAGGGGTGCGGTTGTCACGAGGAGCCCCGGGTGACGCTCAGAACTGTCCGGTTGCTGTGCTGTCCCCCCGAAGCTAACGTGACACTGTATGTTAAAGACCCTGGAACAGGAGCAGAACTGCACCAGCAAACTCAGCCTCTTGCACGTCACTGCTCAGGCTGCCGTTCTGTCCAAGCCCGTCGGGAGCCAGCAGGAGAGGGACAAGAGGGCAAACTCCATGGTGGGGACTGGAGGCCAAGGGAATGAAAGGACCAGAAGACCAGGATTCCCCAGCAGAGCCTGGCGGTGAGGAGGGGAGCCGCGCCCTCTGCTGGTCCCTGAAGAAACTGCGCCCAGTGCATCATGCTGGGGGCCTCCTGGACCTGGCTTGGAGACCCAGCCTTGTCCTTGGCTCCTTCTGCCCCTTTGGCCACCCCCTTGACGGGGCCTCTACCTACGGTGGTAGCCATAAGGCTGCCCGGGGTGGTGCTTCATGCAAGGCCAGCGAGGGCTCTTCGTAAAACACAAGCCAACCCTTTTAAAGCAAAACCTTCCTTTTCCCCAACCATGCTCTCCCTGCGGAGAGGCACTGGCAGCCAGTACTGGCCTGAAACACGGGCTGGGGGAGACCCTCGACCTCCTGGTGATGCCCCCCGCCCTCCTATGGCGAAGCCCTTCTGAGCAGGAGCTGAAGACCCGGGCATGAGCCAGGGCTCAATCACTTCCTCTGTGTGGTCTTGGTCCTACCACCCCCTCCCCTGGCACCCGAGGTCTACTCGAGCGGGGGGGACGGCCTCGCCCCGAGGGTCCAGCACGGCACCCAGCACATCAGACACCCCTCTATGTGCTAGCTGCTTTCAACACAGCGTGTCTTCTGGTGCGAGACAATTTGCACATGCAGGTGCCAGGGAAGGACCTGGACGTGGCAGGGATGGATCTGGGGCCAGAATCACAAGCAGGGGAGACAGGGGAGCACTGCCCACGGGAAAGAGAAAACAGCCGCCGGGGGCTCTGGCTTCTCGGGGCCCGGGGTGTGCGGTCAGCTCAAAGCCTTAACCTCGGGTGACCTTTTCCCCCACCCTCTGTGCATCCGACATGCCTCCCTCGGTGTGTGGCTGGGGGGCACAGCCCTTCTCTGCGGCTAGTGATGCACAGGCTTCTGAGGCCTCTGGGAAACACCGTTCCTCCAGGGCCACTTACTGAAAAGGCGTTTGTTGTCATGACCTCTGCTGAGAGCTGGGCTCCTGCCCCCTGCCGCCGAGCGCCCCGTGGGGTCTGCACCGCAGCAGCTGACCGAGACCTTGGGGCACCTCGAGTGCCACGGAACACCCACACTGCAGGCGCGACCTCGACCACCGCCCCCCACATCCGTCGTGAAGGAAGCAACCATCCTATAGTTTCTGCCATTGCTACCGGTTCTCCCTCACTTTACACCCTCAGTAGGTGCCAGACGGCACTCTACGGGCTCTGTGATTATTAACGTGGCTGGGGCTAAAAACGACCACGTAAGGCCAGACCCCAGGACACCCCCATTTTGCAAGTGGGATGCAAAGCGCTGGGGACTTGGCCCAGATAACAGAGGCAGGCTCTGAACCCAGGTCCTCCGCTCCGGAGCTCAGGCTGTTGCCACATCAAACCTAGCCTCGGAGGCACACGCAGGACTTCATGCTTTCTGGATCCGTGAAAGCCACCGGCTTGGGGCTGACTCTGATGACGGAAGATTTGACGGCAGCATGTTTGCAATCAAACAGCTTAGCGAGAACCTGGCGTGCGTGCTTCGCAATCCTGTGAGGTTGGCATAATTGTCCTTTTTTATTTTTTACAAACCATGAAGAGGGTGTGGACTTACTAAGGGTCCTGGAGCTAACAAGCGACAGCCACAGGACAGGAAAGGACACCTACCATCTTTGTGCTGCACCAGCTCATCCCCGATGGCCCCCATCCCACCCAGTCACCCACCAGCAACCCCAGCGTGCAGCGGAGCCACGGGCTTGCAGGTGACCCCCCTCCTGGCCTCGGCGGGCTTTCTGACGGGACAGTAAACACTGGGGCGAGGCGGCTGCCTGTGCCAGGGCGGAAAACGCCACGTCCCAGCGACCCAGTGCAGACACCTCCCCGCCCCCCATCACCTTCTCTACACAGACCCAAGTCCACAGGAAGGTACCAGTGAGGCAGATAAAGTAAAAACAACCCGATGTCTCTCAAAGCCGAATGGCTGGCAAGGATACATCTAAACTGGGCAAGTTACACAGCAGCTTTTGTAAAGTGAACGACATCTAGGTCTTCTAACATCCCTGGACTCTCTTACTTCCCAGCAGGTGGCTCGGGTGTGCAACAACCCAAGGACGCCCAAATCACTCCCGCAAACTCACACCCGGCCAAGCGCCACACGTGTTCCACAGGCTCCACTAGTGCAGGGACGCGGGGTTCCGGGCTGCTCTGTCCTCCGCTGCCGAAGCGGCTGCCTCCAGGAGAGGGGGTCCCCCGGGCCCCCCCCAAGAGATCCTTTCACTTCTTTCAGGAGCAGGAGATCGTGAAGTGCCTGCAGGATTATAATGTTAAATAAAAGGGCAAATCTGACCTCCTGCCCTGCAATTATGCTTAGAACTTGAACTGTCGGCCCATTTTACTCTGTTCCTTTGAAGAAAAGGTAATTCATGTTTCAAGAATGGTCTTTGTCACCCACACACTCCATCCTTCCTCCAAGAGAATGTGCACATTTTAATGTGTTGACCAGATTTATATTCGAAAGAGACATGTTTCTCTTCCCGCAGGACGCAGCAGAGCGGGGCTTATTGACCGAACCACAGGGCAGATTTATGTCACCGACACCCTGTCGCCGCGGCGGCGGGCCAAGTACCTTCCAGCACAGCGCCGAGCCTGGTCTATAAATTACAGAAAATCTATAGTGCCAGGTTTATGGGTAGTACTTTAAAAATAAAAATCATAAGTCCCGTAGCTGGAGTGAAAATCCCGAGAACCTGCTTGTGCACACCCACAAATAATGCTGGCTACGTCCGTGTTTTCTCGAAGCCATGATCTCCTTCTGAGCCCACCATTCACTAAAACGGATGTGCCTATGGGGACTTCGCGTCTGGAGCACAACCACGGAGGCCGTGGGACTCGGGCCACCTCGTGGGCTCCAGCCTGGTACGGCAGCGCTGGCAGCGGGATCTCTGCGGCCTGGGGGGACGGCACTCACTTCTGCCCTAGCGGGGGACACTCGAGCCAGCCTCTGGGGGTCAGGGCAGCGGGCCTGGGAGGCTGTCAGCAGGAGCGGGAAAGGGTGCCGAGATCTCCGGCGGGGCTGGGCCCGCTCCCGCCACGGCCTGGAACACACAGTGAAGACGAGCAGCTGGCCCTTCACTTAGAAAGGCAGCGGCCTGGAGACCAGACGGACGCACCGGGCTTGGTCTGAGAGAGACACCCTTGAGAACATAAGGCCCGTGCTGGGTCTGAGCTAACGATTCGTTCATTCACGGATTCGCTTGCTTGCTAGTCATTCGTAGTTAGGTGTCAGGCATTGTGCGGGGCGCAGGGGTGGGGGGTGAGGGAGGAGGCGGTGCTCCTGACAATGGCGCGTGCAAAGGCCCTGAGGTTGGGGAGTCTGAGCAGCTGAGAAAGGGCTGAGTGGCCGGTATGGTGGGAGCTGAGTGGCAGGCTATGGTGGGGGTCGGAGAGAAGCCCCCGAACAAAGGGTCTCACGGCCTGTGGGGTCAAGCATGGATTTTATCCTGAGAGGAAAGGAAGACCCAGGAGGGTCTCCAGACAGGAGACAGACAGGATTCACCTTCTCTCAAGAGGCTGTGGGGCCACCAGGTGGAAGACGAAGTGGAGGGAGGCAAGGGGGCGCCAGGAGACAACGGGGTGCGTGGAGACCGCTGTATCCAGGCTGGGGGTCAGGGAAATCCAGGGAAGTGGGCAGAACAAGATACACTGTAACTATATGCAGCCAATCCCTTATTCAGAGGCACCTTGCAGGTAAAACTATAATAAAAACAATCCTATGCACTGTTACTATTAAAATACAGATCAAAGGGGCGCCTGGGGGGCTCAGTCAGTGACGCTTCTGACTTCGGCTCAGGTCATGATCTCATGTTCGTGGGTTCGAGACCCGCGTCGGGCTCTGTGCTGACAGCTCAGAGCCTGGAGCTGCTTCGGATTCTGTGTCTCCCTCCCCCATTCATGTTCTGTTTCTCTCTGTCTCAATAATAAATAAACTTTAAAAAATTTTAAAAATACTACAGATCATTAACAAGCCATCTGTGCGCTCTATACGTTAGAGGGAGGTTTTGTCTCCGTGTTAGGATTCCATACTGCAGGACTCAGGGGCTGCGCCCCCTAAACTCGTGCCGCTGGGGCAGTGGGGTCCCACGTGCTGGCATCACCCATTCACCCATCCGTGCTGAGCAGCTCGCTGTGGGCCGGGCTAATCCACTTACCCGGAGTGTGGACGGCAGGAGGCTAATCCCCGGGGGCTGCTGACCCCGAGCTTCTCAATAGCACACGCCTCTTACAATCCGCGGACCTGAAGACAGGGAGATTATCCTGGATCGTCCGGATGGCCCAGTGCAATCACAGGGGCCCTTCAAAGCAGAGGGGAAGGCAGGAGAGGAGGAGTGGAAGAAGTACTTGGAGTCTGTGAGGGGGTCTCGGCCTCCCACTGCCGGCCCCAAAGAGCCACAAGCCAGGGAGCAATGCAGCGGCCTCTGGAAGCCAACAGACAGCCAGAAAACAGGGACTTCGGTCCCACAACCCACAGAACTGAAAGCTGCAGACCCCCGAGTTCACCCCGTGGGACCCGGGCAGGGGCGCAGTCCAGCCCACCGGACTCAGACCCACAAAAGGGGGTGAAAATAAATAGGTGTCGCTCCAGGCTGCTACGTTCATGGTGATTTGTTTCAGCAGCCATAGGAAACAAATACACGCATCTTCTCTTTCTCCACCCCCTCCCCTGCCCCTCCCCGAGTGGCCGAGGACACTGACTCTGGCATCACGCTGCCCCGGCCAGGACAGCAAGACTCAGGCAGGGAAGACCCGGCACACAGAGTCAGTGGTGGAGCGGAAACCAGATATCCACCGGGCCCCAAGTGTCCTTCCCCTGCTTCTGTGTGCTGCCGCACCCCCCCCCCCCACCCTGCAGAGGTGACCCCCAGGAGAGAGACACGGTCACATCTGAGGTCAATTCAATACCAGAACAAAGGAGCACAGGTGCAGAGGGACCCCGTGACACCCCACCTGCAGGGTGCACAGTGTCCCGGTGTGGAGCACGCCTCTTTCCGGCCACCAGGCTCCCCGTTTCCAATCAGGCACCTCTGAGGGGCCGCTGTAAGTGAGTCATCCGTTCAGGACTCCCGAACGAGGCGCTAAGAACCAGCACCTTCCAGAACGGAAGGCAGAGAACACAGACTTCGCCAGTGGGATGGCAAATGGTTGGGACTCCAGAGTCACTGCCCAGGTTCGAGGGCAGCTCCACCAGCTGTGTAGGGTCCTGGGCAAGCGGCTCGGTCCCTCCAAGACCCTGTCTCCCTCATCTGTGAAACGCAGTCATAGCTCCCAGGCAGATGTGCAGATGGATGCGGGCAGCACTCAGCCTGGGGTCTGGCGCCGCTAGGGTGACACTGTGGTCCCTGCAGGGTGACTTCGGGCTGGCTTCTCTCGGGTCCCCACGCTGCGGGGACTCCTGGGAAACCCCGGTGCCAACGTAAGTGTAACATCATTTGCACCTTCACCCATGGCTCACAGCTCTCCAAGTTGGAAATCACTTGAATCTACAATTAGGAGAGAGATTTCTTCTTATGTTTTCGTATCCCAATGTTTAACCAAGAGGCAAAAATTTGCCATGACCTTTTCGTGGATTATAGAGGGGAAAAAAGCTCAAATAGCAAAGTCACTAAAATAAAAGCAGAACAGAAATTCGCAGCAAGCCGCTGGCATGCTCATCATCCGAGGGAACGTGGACCGCAGCAGTTAGCGAGCTGCACGGACGCGGCCGGATGGCGCTCGGCTCACGCCGTGCTTCTGACTCTCACGAGCAGGACATGCGGCGCTCACCGTATCAGCGCTCAGCTCCCGCAGCCCCGCTGCGGTCCTTGCCCTCTGGGGATGCAGCAGCGGAGCGCCCACCAGAACCGATGACGCCCACTCCTCGGCCAGCAGGACACCTGTCCACCCTCTGAGACACCAGGCTGGGGCGGGGCACACTGGGCGGACGCAGAGAGGCAGGGACACTTTGGTTAGGGCTTAGGTGAGGGCAGCTGCCGGGCGTCTCTTGGGTGACACGTACACAGGACCCGGGGGAGGGGGCGGTCCTCGAGAGTAGGGCAGGTCTACAGAGCAAGTTTCCTGGTAGAAATGGAACGTAAATAATTCAATACAGTCTAAAAATACGATGTGCTCTCAGGAGAAGACAGGAGCCCCCAGAGACGTGTTTGAAGAGGCCGTAAGTCGGTGCCCCCGCCCCCCCCCCCGTAAAGGTTCAGTGCTACTGAATTTGGGGATTCATGGACCAAATGGTTCCCCTTTGGGGAGAAGCCAGAGGCTCTGTGTCAAAACAGATGCCACCTGAAGGAGACCCGAGGATGGCATTCTCCGTGCAGCCAGGAAAAACGAGGCTTCCTGCCACCAACTGCTGCCCGTGTGCGTAGTAGGGCCACAGAATGTATAATGCACCTACTATGCGCCAGGCATCCAACTACATGCTAAGCACGTCACTGCTGCAACAGGCAGGCACTGGGCGGGGAAGACGGGTCACTAACAAGACAGCAAACAGATGACTAGTGTACGGGGGTCTCCTAGGCCACCTCCAGGGTGGGGGGTTGCCGGGAGGACCCTCAGATACAGTCACACTCACCGCCACGCATATTACTGTAAGAGGACACACAGCGCAATGTGCAAAGGAAAAGGGTGCGCACTGGGTTGATGTCCAGGGGAAACCAGGCACAAGCTTCCAGAACCTTCTCCCAACAGAGGCATGCTGACCACACGCACCTCCAGCGACAACGTCCATGTTCTGACGACACCCGTGAACTGCTGTCTCCCAGGGAAGCCCCTTAGAGCCCCGGCGCCAGGGCTGGCAGGGGGGCTGGTTCCACGTGCCCCCTCGGCCCACCTGCCGGGGCCCCACGCTGCCTGTGCAGACGGTCCAGGGGCAGGGGCCACTCCGGCCAGTTCCGGGGGGGGCGGGAATTGTTCAGGCCTCTGAAGGACAGCAGACAGACCCGCTCAGTTAACCCTTTTTCACCCAATTACACACAGAGGGGGTGTGCAGGACTTAAGAAGGGGCTGTGCTCCCCGTCACAAGACTAAAATTAACAACACGAGAAACAGCAGGTGCTGACGAAGATGCGAACCGGGACCCTCTTGCGCGGCTGGTGGGGATGCCAGCTGGGCAGCCGCTGTGGAGGACGGTGTGGAGCTTCCCCAGCAAAGTACCCCAGGCAGCCACCCGAAAGACACAAAGATACAAATTCGAAGGGGCACGTGCACCCTGATGTCTGGAGCAGCATTATCAACAGTAGCCAAACTATGGGGAGCGCAAACAGCCATCGACTGATGAATGGATCAAGAAGACATGGTGCACATTCACAGAGGAATATGACGCGGCCATCAAAAAGAATGAAATCCTGCCATTTGCAGCAACGCGGATGGCACTGGAGGGTGTCATGCTGAGCGAAATAAGTCAGTCAGAGAAAGACAGATACCATATGACTTCACTCATATTTGTAATTTAAGAAACAAAACAGATGAACATATGGGAAGGGGGGAGAAGAGAGGGTGGCAAACCATGAGAGACTCAAATACAGAGAACAAATTGAGGGCTGATGGCAGAAGTGGGGGGATGGGCATTACGGAGGGCGCTTGTCAGGGGGGGCACTGGGTGTCATATGTAAGTGATGAGTCACCGAACTCTACCCCTGAAACCAATATTGCACTGCGTGCTAACTAGAATTTAAATAAACATTTTTAAAATTTTAAGGGAGTATATTAGGGCTGGTGCAGCACAGGGAACACCATCTAGATGGCGTGGCAGATGACAGTCTCCAAATAAGACCACAGCCTCATCCCCCCTCACATGGGTCTCCCCCGCCAGGGGATGGGCGTCACCTCCCACCCCTGAATCTGGGTGACCTCCAAGGCCAGATCATCAAAGATGACAGACTTGAGCCTGTTCCTCATGGGATGCTCCCTCCGGGGACCCGTGCAAACCCCGTGTGGCCAGGATCTGAAGCCCCCAGCCCCGGCTGACTGAACCATGTCCCTTCCAACTCCATTACTGAAGCCCTGACTACATTTGGAGGCAGGGCCTTTATGGTTGTAATTAAGTTAAAATGAGGCGGTTAGTGTGAGCCCTGCTCACCAGTCTGACTGGTGTCCTGAGAGGCAGAGGAAATCTGGACATGCAGGAACCCACTAGGGACACGCCCACACAGAGGACGAGGGCCATGTGAGGAGGTGGCCGATTACAAGCCAAGGACAAAGGCCCCAAAAGACACCAAGCCTGCAGACACCTTGATCTTGGACCTCCAGCCTCTAGAACCACAAGAAATCCAGTTGCTGTGGCTTCAGCCCCCCAGTCTATGGGGCTCCGTTACGGTGACCCCAGCAATCACCTGTGTGCATCACGGTCCCCAGAGAAACGGAACGGACAAGAGGTACGCAGACACGGACGCAGAGACTTACTCCAGGGACTGGCCCACGTGGCTCGCAGAGGCTGGAAAGTCCAACACCGCCGCACACACGCCGGGGCCCGGGTTCCGCGCACGCTTGAAGACAGAGCCCACGTCCAAGGGCAGGGAAGATAGGCATCCCAGCCCTGAGGACCCGGGGCTGCTGGACTCCACACAGAGGAAGGCCTTATGAAGAGACGCCTATGCGTGCGTACCCAGGGACAGGTGGGACCAGTCACCTTCCCTGAAAACACAGCACTGACACAGAATCCGCGCCTTCCGAGTGCTCTAGGCCACCAGCTTACAAAGGCCAACACACGCCCCACAACTGCAGAGCATGTGGTGTAGATCTGAGCCTGCCAGGAGCCTGCAGGCCCCGTCCAACGATCCCAGCCCGGCAGTCTGACGCAAGGGGTGGGCGCTGCCGCTGTTATTTTTCCTTAAAACTGAATTTCCTGCCACCAAACTTTGGTAGAAATCCCAAATGCAATAGGGTGTCTTCATGAAGCTCAAACAGAAAAGGGGTTTAGGGAACCCTAGAGAGGAGTTCAGTCATGAGGGTGCTAGGCTTGATGGGCACGTGGGGAGGGTCTCCTTCCCGGGTGGGGGCAGAGGGAGGCACATCTTGACTCCTCCGAGCAGCTGCCCCTCTGAGCTGCTGCTTCTCAGGAAGGAGATTCATTAAATGCACAACCAAATGGTAATCATCTCACTAAGTCATATACGGTATGAAATCGGAAAACTCTTGCCCAAAGGCCACTTGCATTTAAGGTACAGAAGACACGATCTGCTTTGCTATCTGTGTCCCAAGCCCTCAGCGCTCCTTGAGACCACCTCTCCTGGGCTAATGCAGGACACTCCACCAGAATCAGTAGCCCCCTGGATCAAACACTTTGACTCTAGAAATCCGTGTTAAAAATCTGGATTCCACCCCCAAACTATTCACAAAAGTAAATTACAGGGGATTAGCAATGCAAATGTAAAGAAAACAGCTACTCAGCCATGGAAAAGAAACACGTTTATGATTGGCCACCCCGGTTTGGGAATCAGGGATTCTAGGGACACAGGACTTTTGGTCCTAAATCCAGGACCATCCCAGACAAACTAGGACAACATGTTCACTCTAAGCTTGAGGCAGAAAGAGATTTCTTATGAAACAAAACGCAAAGACATAAAGAAGCAGCTTGATACATTTTACTACATCAAAACTAAAAACCTGGGGATGTAACATACAGCATAGTGAAGGTAATTAACCAGCACCAGGCAGGAGATTTGAAAGTTGCTAAGAAAGTAGATCTTGGAGCGCCTGGGGGCTCAGTCAGTTAAGCATCCAACTTCGGCTCAGGCCAGGGTCTCACGGTTCAGGAGTTCAAGCCCTGCATCAGGCTCTGTGCTGACAGCTCAGAGTGTGGAGCCCTCTTCGGATTCTGTGACTCCCTCTCTCTCTCTGCCCCTCCTCTGCCTCTCCCCTGCTTGCATACTCTCTCTCTCTAATATAAATCAACATTAAAAAAAAAAAAGAAGAAGAGAAAAGTAGATGTTAAAAGTTCTCATCACAAGAAAACACTTGTCCCTATGTGAGGTGACAGATGTTCAACAGACTTTCTTGATCTGCAATATCTTCATGTATCCAGTCACTGAGTTGTAACACCTAAAACTAATACAATGTTACATGTCAGTTATGTCTGAAAAAAACCCTAAGAATTTCTACTCCACTAAAGGCACTATAAACAAAGTTAATAGAAAAGCCACAGAGGCAGCAAAAGTATCTTCAGCAAGTAGAGGATTAGAATACACAACACACAGTTCTTACAAACCAATTAGGAAAAGACTAGTAACCGCATAGAAGGACTGACAAGACAGCAACTCACAGAAATTGACAAAACAGTTGATTGACATTTACACACACACACAAAAAGTCCTCTCTCCGGGCGCCTGTGTGGCTCAGTTGATTAAGCATACAACTCTTGGTTTCGGCTCAAGTCATGATCCCAGGGTCATGCGATCAAGCCCTAAGTCGGCTCCCCACTGATCCAGGAGCCTGCCTAAGATTCTCTCTACCTCCCTCCCTATGCCCCTTGCCCCGTGCATTCTCTCTCTCGAGCAAAGGGGGAAAAAAACCCTAACAATCTAGGGAATACAAATTACACCAAGGAAGGTGAGGATCTGAAAAGTTCAAGGAAGCTTGAGAAAGCAACACGGCCCCTGTGGGACACAACTTAGCCGCACACCATGCGACGTGAAACATTCGCATGCTATGCCCCAGAAATTCCACACGCCCCCCAGAGAAGCGCGTGCACATGCGCACCAGGACGTGCACCCGGGACCCTCGCCGTGGCCCTGCCTGAAGCACAGAGGAACCATCTCCAAGGCCAGCAGCCGCAGACCAACTACAACAGCAGTGGAATATGCTAAAGCAATTAGAATCTATTAACCCAGATAAATCTCCAAGACACCTTGGTGAATGAAAACAACACATTTCAGAACAAGATGTACTATCTTCAGATGCCACTTCTTTACGATACTTACAGGAAGCGATGGCATACATTTCCTGAGACCCACATACACAAGGCAAGAGAGTCTGCTGGGAAACTCGGGGATAGTGATACAGGGGTTACCCCTGGGGCGTAAGGGAGAAGCACAGAGAGGGGCGCCTCCTTATTTGTAGTGTCTTCACCCCTCACTTGGAGAAGGCGGTTTTGAAATACTAGTGTAATTACGTGTTTCCCCAAAGAAGTCTATTCCTACATAGAAGGACCTAATACGTAGACTTCATGCAACAAATATTCACTGAGGGCCAACCATAGGCCAGACCTGGGCTAAGGCCTGAGGATCACTCATTGCCCTTAAAACAGAAATGGAGTGGGGCGCCTGGGCGGCTCAGCCGGTTAAGTGTCCAACTTCGGCTCAGGTCATGATCTCACAGTTTGTGGGTTCGAGCCCTGCGTTGGGCTCTGGGCTGACAGCTCAGAGCCCGGAGCCTGTCTTCAGATTCTGTGTCACCCTCTCTCTCTGCCCCTCCCCTGCCTGTGTTCTGTCTCTCAAAAATAAATAAACATTAAAAAAAAAAAAACCCAGAAATGGAGTGATCAACGGTGTCATCCAGCAAAGGTCATCAGCAGACAGCTATCCTTTGGGGTAACAGGTGGCAGATACCCACGGGACGAGGGACAAACAGGAAACTGCCCTGGGCTCCTGGGCAGGTGACATCAGGGGAGAGAAAGTCTGAGTAAGCTAGAGGGTGAACCCCGGCAGGCCTCTGCTGCCTGAAGGTCACAGCCTGCCTTTTCCCTCCAAGCTCACACCTGCCCCACAAGAGGGTTGGGGCCGCAGGAGGGCTCCAGACCCACGTGGGTCCTGCAGGTCAGATGAGCACAGGCGTGCTGTCCCGCACTGCCGGGAGGCAGCTGGACACACGAGGGCGTTTGTGCCCTCCCTCGCCTGCAGGCATTGCCCTGATCCCTCCAGGGGGTCCGCGGGCCTGTCTATGTTGGAATGTGCACTCTGTACCTGGCCTCCGCCACCCAGCTCCGCCCCATTCCCAGGCCACCCCGACGGTTCAAGGGTGGTGACGTGACCCAGCCCAAGCTCCAGACCACTGAGCCATCCACTTTGGACTTCCAGTTTCCAGCCCGGGCAAACACTCCTCTTGCTTCTGAGATCGAGCCACTAGCCCCAAAGCCTGCTCTGTACAGCTAGTCATTATTCTGACAACAGAACTGGGCAGCTCTGGCCCCTTCAGGGTTCCTGCTTTCGGGGAGCCGGGGCCAGCCCTAACTCAGAGCCCTGAGCTGAGCCCGGGGAGCAAGGCACTACATTCCCAGCTGCCCCTGGAGCCACAGCTTTAATGAGCACCAGCTGGGGCGCGTCATGACATCACCGATCACGTCTTCACCTTCAAAAAAACCCAAACAAAACTCATTTGGTGCAGAAATATCCTAGTACGAGTCAGTGCTGTCAAATCACACTTCGAAGTTTGGAAGAATGACTGGCTAATTCAGTCCTAGATGAAAGTGGCTCTGGCCAGAAATAGGTTGGGAATTAATTAGGATCCACCAGGCCAGGCTCCAGGGAGTAGCCTCGAAAATCAAGGGAGCTGAGCTCTAAGGACCAGCGGGGGGAATCCTCCGGCTCCTTACTTCCCAGGGTTTGGCCACCAGAAGACACAGTTGTGGGGGCGCCTGGATGGCTCAGTCGGTGATGTGTCCGATTCCCGGTTTCGGCTCAGGTCATGATCTCACGGTTTGTGAGTTTGAGCCCTGACTCAGCCTCTGCACGGAGAGTGTGGAGCTTGCTTGGGACTCTCTGTCTCCCTCTCTCTCTGCCCCTCCCTCCCTCTCTCTCTCTCTCTCAAAAATAATTAAACAAACATTTTAAAAAAATGCACTGTGGACACATAGCCAGGCTCTACCCTGGCTCCCTGGACCCTTGCTCTAAACCAAACTGTGGCATTTGGACTGGGCCCTCTCTGCTGCGATGCTGAAGCCACTCTGCCCCAGGGCCCTCCCACCTCCCAGGTGACATCCTTGAGGGGCCAGCCCCACCCGGATGAGTCTCAGACTGGGGGCTCCAGGCTGACCCACGCCCCAAGCTCCAGACACAGACATTCCACTGCCTCTTCTCACTGGGAGGGCCCCTCCTGCCAGCCTCTCCCCGACCAGCCTCTCTCCTCAGTGCCTTTGAGGGCCAGAAACAGAGCCACCCCCACCCCCGACCTCACCCCAGACACAATCTCAGGCGCACAAGGCCACAGTGCTGCTCACCTCCCCCATCCCTGTCCCCTGAACAGCAGGCATGGCCCCTCTGCCACAGGCCAGACACGGCAGGTGAGGCAACTTCTCCAAGGGCCTCAGACTGCACTTGGGAAGGCCCCACAGCTCCTCATCAGGGGCTCCGGGTCCACCTGCCTGCCTCCCCTCCCCTTGCTCATGAGTCTGCAGCCTCAGCGACCCTCCTGTTCCCCATTCCCTACTCCCCATCTCAGGGCGCTTTCCCTCCTGCACCCCCTGCCGCAGGGGCACAGGACCCGGGCTTCTCCCCAGTCAGGCCTGCAGCCAAACAGAATCTTCCCTGGGCCTCCAGGCTCCATTCTCACCTGCCCTCCGACCTCGCCTTCTTCTCAGCCCTTCCCCTGCAGGGATGGTCTGGTGCGGTTTCCTTTGCTCCTTGGCCGGTCGTCCGTCACCGGCCAGCTAGAATCAAAGCTCCCTGAGGGCAGGGCGCTGACCTTGCCCTCGGCCTCGTGCCCAGCGTCTAGGACAGCGCCAGAGGCATTTTCAGTGGCGAGCAAACATTTGCTGACCCTGCTCCCGGAGCGGCTGGCTTTCTCCCTGGTGAAAGTGGGTTAGCACCGGCTGAGCCCTACCAGCCTTCAAGGCCTTCACGGAAGCCACAGAACTATTTTAAAAACGGCCAACCATTGAACTGAGTTGCGTCATGTCCACGGGCAGCTCGTGGGCCGCTGAGGGCTCTGAAGATGCAGCCACGCTGCTGGGGGTCAGGATCTGCAATGTCCTTTCTCAAAACCCAACCGCACAGACACCTCGCTGTAAACTCGGCACCCACAGGTGGGGGCGGGGGCGGTGCTTTCTGGGAGGAAGCCAGCGCTGTGTGCCTACTGTGTGCAGGCACGGGGTGAGGGAATTTCCCCCATCAGAGGTCGAGTGCCCTGGGTGGGGCCTCTCATTCCTGGTCACCGCTGCACCTCCCAGGACTCCAAACAGGTCTCCCCGTAGTGGGCGCTCCGGTGCTCAGGCCGCATGGACTCAGCAGCACCCCGTGCTAGGACTCCGGGTGCTCTGTGAACCACATCTAAGTGCCCCAAACCTTCAGCCATGGGCTTCTCGCCCTCAGGGCACCACAGAGGGCCTGGCGAAGCAGGCTGTGATGAAACACCTGCTGGTCCCAAACCCCGGGTGTCGCTCCCTTCTAGACCCCCTGACTCCGTGTATCTGTTTCCCAGCCTCCACTATTAACACTGTGTACTAGGTCATTCCTTTTTCTTTTGTGCAGGAAGGTGGGGGGCCATCCTGGGATCCTCAGAGCGTGGTTAGCAGGGTCCCCGGCTTCTCCCCACTAGATGCCAGTCGTAACTAGGGGAGAGTTGTAACAATGGAAAATGGGGATGGGGTCCAGAACCACCCCGCTGAGAGCCTCCAGTAAGTGTTTCTAAACCAGTTTCCGGACCGACTTGATCCAGAATCACCTGGAGGCACTGGTTACAAATACAGACTCCAGGAGAATCGGAAGGGCAGGCCGAGGGTGCTGTCCCCCGAGAAGCTGTGACGGGGGTTTCTCACCAGGCGGACAGTCTGGAAACAGTGGCCTGAGTCTCTTCTGCCCCAACAGTGTTCAGCCTTCTGGTCACCAAATGTACCACCGGCGACTAGGGACAGGAAACACTCTCTGGCCTCCTCACCTGGACAGCGGAGCCCCAGCCCAGGCCCAGCGCCTCTTCCGGGACCAGATGGTGCCCTCACCATTTTCCACCTTCCTCGGCCCCTCTCGGGAGATCCTGTCCCTTTAACTTCAGTTGGACCCGCTCCAGGACCAGGTGTCTGCCTGCAGGGGCCCTGGCCTCTCCTGCCTGACACAGGTGGTGCCCCCCGCTGGCCTCCTTAGGGGATGGGGGGGGGGGCAACGGAACACGTGTGGAACTCTTACTGGGTGGGGGGCGCTGCTCACGTGGTCCCAACTACTCTCCCAAGACTCAAGCACTAGATCGCCCCCATTCTACAGATGCGGCCACGGAGGCAAGTGCCACCCGCGCAGGACACGCAGCTAGCCGAGGTGGGTTCCAAACCCCGACGGCCGACCCCAAGACCGCAAGACCAGCGTCGGAGCACTGAGCCCACTGCCCTTGTTTGGGGACGGAGTAGCCCGCCTCCAATGCAGGGACAGCCCGAGCCGGGAGGCGCCCCCCTCCGTGCCAGGGCGGGGGGAGTGGGCGCAGCGGGCATCCCGGCCGCCCCGCAGCGGCCGAGGTTCAGGGCGCAGGCTCCTGGCGCGGTC